>NC_041217.1:119291492-119307711 GCF_002837175.3 Physeter macrocephalus
CCCTGCATCGGCAGGCGGACGCGCAACCACTGCGCCACCAGGGAAGCCCGATAAATTAATTTTTAAAAAGGCAAAGGGCAACCCTTTTAAGACGGATGAAGAACATTGAAATAATGACAGAATAGCAGTGGTTTAAAGAAGAATGTGCCATGAAGGTATTTAATTAAGCCAAAGGAATATGTGAAGAGTCTTTTAGTAACTGATAGGATTGTGCAAGGACATAGGTGATAAATTAGAAGTTAACTTTCTTCCTGGTCTCCTACACAGCTGGAGCTGACCCTCCAGGAAGCCTACCTGACTCTTACAGCCCATCAGTTGGGTGTTCCCCTTATGTGCTCCTATAATAGTGTGTACTTTCCATATCCTAGCAGTTACCATATTATATTGAAACTTGTCAGAATACTCTGCTAAGTACTAGTCTTCTTGAGGTCATGATTCATGAATGTCTATTAACAGTGCCAGTGCCTGGCACATCATAGGCACTCAATAAATTCTGGTCAACTAAATGAGTGAGTATATGAGAATACACTAGAATAGTAGCCGGTAGAAGGCTTTGAATCAATACTGCATTTATGGCACATATATGGTATAAGATATACTATGTTTGGGGACCTGAAATACAGTTCCACAACATTATATTTCTTAATACTCAGTGATATGATAATAAAATAGAACATGTAACAGTGGGTCTAGCCTGGTGTCTCTCACACATGCAGTAAATATGTGTCTGATTTGGAAAATATAGATAGAGCTAGGGGTTATTCAACAAATGTCCTAAAAATTCTTAGTGTTTGGGATGAGGGGCTGGCAGGGGGTGGGGGAATAGTGGCAGCAGTGGATGTTTTGTTTACAGTCCAGTAAAATTTTGAAAACTGTCTCTAAATTTGGGGAGATTGACTTGAAATGATGGGCTTCCTTTTGGCAAACCTATTTTTAATTAAATGGCATTTTCTTTGGTCACCTCTTGACTTTGTTATAGTAGTCTAACTTTAAAAAAAATTGGCTATAAGGTAATTTTTCAAAAAATTGCTAGTTCAGTATGAATTAGTGATTTCCAACCTTGCTATTGCAAAGGAAAATGTGCAACTAGTGTGGGAGAGTTATAATTTTGAAAAACTGCTTGGAATCACCGATTTCCATTATTCTCTTACCTGTTCATAGTCTTATTTTAAGTTTGAGTGAGTTAAACTATCTGATTTTGTTTTAGGCACACCTGAGTGAAATATGTGCTGAGCTGTGGACTGCTCTTACTTGTGTACATAATTTCTGCCTTCCTCAGCCTCATTGCTTCCTAGGTCTTTTCTTTTTTTCTCTACTCTTTCCTACAGTGTTTCCTTATCTTTTCAATATGCTGCATCTTACTATTTCTTTCATCTAAATTTAACTGACGCTCATTTTATAAAAAGAAAAAAAACTGTTATCCATTTACAAAAATACATTTTTTCCTCTTTTTTTCTATGTGAACGCCTTATTCAATTCCATCACATTTGGCTGAGGTGTTAAGAGGTTGCTTACTTAGCCCATGTCATTCCCTTTTGACTAACTATCAAATGGATAGTCATATTTTTAGTCTACTTTTGCATGGCCCAGGTTTTTAAAATATGGTATTTAATTAATACCACTCCAACTCTATTCTACATTTCTAGTCTAAATAAATATTGAAGTTATAACCACAACTTATAATCCAGTACTGGAAAGTCTAGGAAACATAGAAAGCTGGAAAATGGTGTGTGTGTGTGTGTGTGTGTGTGTGTGTGTGTGTGTGTGCGCAGTACACATATATAAAGCAATGACGCCCAATATATCTGTAGCTCATTTAAAACTTTGGTGTTGCCTACATCATCTACATGTCCTGTATATCTGTATAAGATCATATTGAGCCTGTGTGTAATATTTGGCATCGATATTGCCAAAGTCCTGATTTGAATTCTTTCCAGAAATGTTAAAGTTTGAGTTTATTGTTTCAAGTTAATGAGTATGCCTTTAACTCAAGGCAAAGACAAGGGTTGAAACCAGATTATGTGGCCTTAAACCACACAACTATTTCCCTTGTGAAATTTTTTGCTGTTTGAGTTTAGTTTATATAAAATAATCAAAACACTCTGTAGGAACTATAAGCTTCTAAAGTGTTTTATCCCCACAGAGCAGTTTAGATCATGTGTGGCAGTCCGGAACTTGGAAAGTGGTTGACTTAATTTATTGTAAGCATTAGAAATCAAAATTAGCATTAAAAATCAACCCCTTGTGACTTCCCCCCTCCCTGAGTTGAGCTTACATAAAACAATCTAATACACTATAGGTTTCATCAGCTTTTGGTGAACTTTTTTTGGATGTACAATGGTATAAAATGGTTTGGAATCAAACATGAATTATTGATACTTCTACTTAACTCTGAAAGTCATTAAAACATAGAGACCTGTAGACATTTATTGATAAACATTTTGATTACAATTTTATTTTAGAGGAAAATTCTTAATTTCCATGTTGGTGTACTTGTTGGCTTCCAGGAAGATCTTATCAGTCATCCTAATCAGGGCTAAACATAGATTTTAAAGTGTTTTTTCTTTTTTGAGTTTTATATTGAGAAGTGAATGTGTTCTCTGCCTTTTCAATAGAAACTTAGTATATGAGAAACTTGTATATTGTGTGAGCATTTACCTATGCATAGAATAATTTATTTATTATAAAACTAAAGTTAACATAGGACAGTGGAAGCTTAAAAAGGCTGTTTCCTAATAACTTTAGCTTATTCAAGAGAGCATTACTTCAAAAGCAAAACAAAACAAACACATAAAAAATGGATTTTACTTCTTAGGGTTTTAAAATACATCGAATCCTCTATAGTAAATAAATTATGTTGTTAGTTAATAAATCATATAACAGAAGTGGCATATAATTTTCTACAAATGAAATTTGTATATCCATATAAATGCTTTAGTGTCTTTTTTGTACATTACTTTTTTCACCAGAAGAATAAATAAAAAGACCAACTTTTCTAAAATAAATACTGGAAAAAAAAGGATTGGTAACTGTAAAGTCAATGAAATATAACATGGGATGAAAATGTCTATACTTAATATTGATCCCTTTTGAGAAACAACTGGCCATTTTAAGGTAACAACTCTAACTATTTTTGGAATATTATGTTTGCTTTATGACATCTACAACCATTTCTATTTTCCTCTTAGTATAGCAATTTAGTAAACTGTAATTTACTGCAATTTGTGTGAACGAAGACTGTAGATTATATTCTGCTGTTAATATTCCCAAATACAAATTTATATCAACAAATCCAGAGGTGGCATATGTCCAAATTCAATGACTTATGCTTAAGAAAACAATAGTTAATTATAGTTTTAAAAGGTAGTATATTTTTCAGGCATTCAAAAACAAAACAGCCTTCCAACAGTAATCTGGGGTTTGTACCAAATGAAGGCATCTTGCTGAAATGTCTGTGGGACCTCTTTGAGGCTTGGTGTTCATTAGGATGTGCATGAAGAACAATTTACTGTTCAGAGGACTGACTAGGACAGTATGAAAGCAAAGCAGTCACTAATGGCGTAGCCCCTCGAACCCCCTCCTCCAAAAAAAAAAAATTCAGACTCTGTATTTGCTAATAGATTGGAGAGTAAATGTTCATTATGATAGATATATACTTTAAATTGTGTACCTGAGTACAATATGGAGTTATAGGGAAGAAGAGACACTTGGTTTTGATGTTTGTTCAAAGGATACAGAAAGATTGTCTCAGCCTCCAGATTAACTCCTGTATCAGTTACCTGCATCACCTGACAGTCTATTCATAAAAATTCATCCTATGGGTTAAAACATTATCTCCAGAAATAAGATTACCTTATAGAGTTTTTAATTCACATGTCAATAATTTTATATATTTTTCCCATTACTTTATAATTTACAGAGTTCTTTATAATAATTCTGTGGGCCATTGTCCTTTTTCAGAAATTCTTTATGGGGCTTATTTATGCAAGAAAAAATATATGGCACTCTGCAAGTACTCTCTCTGTGAATGGCCTCAACGATATATATAAGAAACTCTGCCAACTAGATATTTCCTACAGTTAGAATTATTTCATTTTTGTCATTAATAAGTATTCTTTTAGAACTGGAGGATCTGAAGCCAGATCCTGGGTTAGACTCTATTTCTTATTAGTTCTGTGACCCTGGGCAATTTCCTCATCTGTTGATAGTCGTAATAATAGCAGCTACCTCATAGATTATTGTAAGAATTACATAAATAAATACATGTCAAGATCTTAGAACAGTGCCTGGTCAGAGTAAGCTTTCAATGAAGTTTTTAGTTATTATTACAATTCACAGAAAGTTATAATCAGGGCATGGCACAAAAAGTGTAGATATAATTGAAAAGACTGCACAAAAAGTTGTGGTTTTAACTTATAGTAACTATTAGTTACTGTATTAGTAATTATTGTATAGTAATATAGATGTAGTTTAGTAATTTTTATTCTGTAAAGATGTTTCTTAACAAAGTATCAGTTGCTTCTATCATCTTCTTTCTCATCCTTGAGTAAGTAAAAGTCAAGTCTTTTCCCTGAAAACCTACAAAATCCCAAGAGAAATATTTATGTAGTAAGCTGTTCGAAAGACCAGGTACCAGGAGATGTAGGAAATAAAACAAAGGGAGACTGGGCAAGAGTTGAGAGGACAGAGTTTAGAAAAGGGGATGTTTGATCTACAGAAGGTTCTGGGAAACTCAGACATGAGGGGAAAAATTACCATATTCTTTTGTTTGTTTGAGGCAATTAGTTTATTTCTCATCAATATTATACGAAGATGATAGAAGCTATTTAAGGTTATCTAAAAGAAAATAATGCAGTTGCTTGGTGCTTATTTTTCTGAATTTTTATTCTGTCTTTCCTTCCCAGTTGTTTCTGTTTCTTGAACATTCCATGCTCTCTCTTGCCTTTTAAAAGGTAGAGCTTTTCACATACTGTACCCATCTTGCTAAAAACTCCCAAACAGACTCTTCCTTTGCCAGGTTAGCTTCTCCCATCTTTCAAGTCTCTGTTTAAATGTCTCATCCTTGGGATACTTTACCTTACCCCTAGATCAGGTTAAATTCCCTGTTATATGTTCTCATAGAACCTTCAGAACCTCCCCTTTGTCACACTATCTTGCACCTCTCTAATGTTACCTTCTTTTCTAGATTGTAAACTCCATGAGAGCACAGCTTTCATCTCTGGGGTTCTGGAAAAAGTACTCTATCTTGATTTGGATAAATCATAAAAATTCATTGAACCGAACATCTAAGATAAGTGCACTTTTATTCTATGCAGGTTATGCTTCAATAAATAAGAATGAAAAATTAGGCACTTATCTGGTTATTTAAGCTGCACAATACCAAACCTTGAGGTTAAGTTGAACAGTGAATTATTAGAAAAGTTCTCCCTTTACTGAGTTGAAATATGCACTACTATAATTTTCATCTGTTGGCTGTGTATCTGTTCTCTGAGCCAACATTAAATAATACTATTTTTCTTTTTAAATGATGCCTTTTAAAATATTTGATGAGAGCATTCATGTTCCAGGCTAATCTCAACCATTCCTCTCCTGACAGTTAAATTTTCTAATCATCTTGGTCTTTCTCTAGCAGATGTTCTCTAGTTTATTAATGTCCTTCAAAATACAGTACCTAGAACTGAACTCTGCATTCCTAGTATTCTGACCAATGCAGAGTACAGCTTGCCATCACTTCCCTTGAAATGCATATTTTGCTACTATTAAACAGACTAAAAGACTTTCATTAATTCTGTTTAGCATTATCTCTTCTCATATTAAGACTCCTTTTCTTTCTTTTTTTTTTTTTTTTTTTGTGTGTGTGGTACACGGGCCTCTCACTGTTGTGGCCTCTCCCATTGCGGAGCACAGGCTCCGGACGCGCAGGCTCAGTGGCCATGGCTCACGGGCCCAGCCGCTCCGCGGCATGTGGGATCTTCCCAGACCGGGGCACGAACCCGCGTCCACTGCATCAGCAGGCGGATTCTCAACCACTGCGCTACCAGGGAAGCCCAAGACTCCTTTTCATCTCCACTTGAGAATCACCATTAAACTAGATTCCCTCCATTTGTATTTGCATAATTCATTTTTTAAGCCTAATTCAGGCCATTGCATCCTGTTGACTAAAGGCAATAATAGGTTCCAATTTATTCTATCCCAAATTACATTCTCTCTGTTTCATAAGTTTATTATAAAGATTAAATATGATTGTGCCTATAAAATGTGTTTTATAAAATGTGTATTATATGTAAATTTAAAGAAAATTATTGTCAAGATAATTTTGAAACAAGTCTTTCATCATTCCATGTTGTTTATTAAGAATAAATATAAAAAATGCAGGGACAGAGTCCTATAGCATAACTCCCTTTCAAGCTGACATCCATCAACACTTTTTGTCCTACTTGTTTAATCATTATTAACAGAAATGTAGCCTAATGCCATATGAAAAATCAAAATATATTACGGGACATATAGAAACAAGATCAAGTTGAATAGTTTGTATTTTTTGCTGTCATCTCTTAACATATAATTAACTCCTTAAGCAGTATTCCTATGCAGTCTTAAATACTACAGCTTTATAATACATTTTTTTATCTGGGAGATCTTGGTTGTCCTTGGCCCTGTGTACGCTACTGAATATGCTATTCTAGTCCTGCACATGCGCACACACGCAAACACACACACAGTCTGTTTAGGATTTTGACTGGATTGCTTTGAGTCTATAGATCAATTGAGAGAGAATTGATGTCTTTAAAATAATGATGTCTTTCCATTTATTTAGATTCTCTTTGTCTTTCAGTAAAGTGTATAATTTTTCTATAAAGGTCTTCTACATCTTCCTATGTGTGTTGTATTTTTGTACTTTTTAAAGAGTTATATATGTTAAAATTTAATTTTCTAACTTTTTGCTAGTATATAGAAATCTAATTGGTTTTTGTTTATAGATTTTGTACCCAGTAACCTTGAAAACTCTAATTAATACAACATTTTTAGATTTCTGATTATCTTACATACAAGGCCATGCCATCTGTGAATAATGACAGTTCTGTTTCTTCTTTTCCAATCCTCTTAACATATTTATTTCTATGTCCTCCTACCCCAACTCATCTACTTGCCCTCCCTCCTCCAGTCTACCACTCTCCTGAATCTTGTTTTCAATCATTTCTTTAATGTCTTAAAATATTGTTTTATCATACATATGTATTCCTTTAAAAGAACATTTTAATTTTAATTGTTTTTTACTTTATAAGAAAGATACTGTATTGTATATAATATTCTGGGACTTAAAATCAATATTGTATTGCTTTATTCATATTGCTGCATAAATAAAACACAGGTGAATACCTTCTTGATCTTGGTGTAGGGAATGATTTTCAGCAAGACTATATAAAATTAATATCTCTTTTCATCAAATAAACTTTAAATAAAGTAAAAATACATATTACAGAAAGCAGGGACTTGAACAGATATTTGTATACCAATGTTCATAGCAACATTATTCAAAATAAACAAAAGGTGGAAACAATCCAAATGGCCATCAACTGATGAATGGATAAATAAAATGTGGTATATACATTCAATGGAATATTATTGTACAGCATGAATGAGCCTTGAAAACATTATGGCACATGAAATAAGGCAGGCATAAAAGGAAAAATATTATATGATTCCATTTATATGAGTTACCTAGAACAAGGAAGTTCATAGAGACAGAAAGTGGTTAGGAAGGGCAGGGGAGGAGGGAATGGGGAGTTATTGTTTAATGGGTACATAGTTGCAGTTTGGGGTAATGAAAAAGTTCTAGAGATGAATAGTAATGATGCTTGCACAACAATGTGAATATACTTAATGCCACTTCATTGTACACTTAAAAATGGTTTTAAAAAAGTAAATTTTATGTTTTATATACTTTACCATAATACAAAAAATGTTTCAAATTGGGAGATGGTATTTATAGCAACTATAACTTTCAAGGCATTAAAATCAAGAATATAAAAGAACTATAAGGAAAGGATAAACAACTCAATAGAAAAATGAGCAAAACCCATAAAAAAGGAAAAATCATGTCTGATACACACATGAAGAGATATTAAACCTCAGTTATGACAGGGAAATACAACTCAAACCACAGTGAGGTGTCATTTGACGTTCACATGTCACATTCATTTGGCAAATATTAAAAGGTCCGACAACCCAGGTGTTGAAGGGAATGTAGACTATCTCTTAATCATTGCTGGAATATAAACAGTATAACAACTTCGGTTGTTCACAAACCCTACACTTCAACGTCTATTCTTTTTTTTTTTTTTTTTTTGCGGTATGCGGGCCTCTCACTGCTGTGGCCTCTCCCGTCGCGGAGCACATGCTCCGGACGCGCAGGCTCAGCGGCCATGGCCCACGGGTCCAGCCGCTCCGCGGCATGTGGGATCTTCCCGGACCGGGGCACGAACCTCCGTCCCCTGCATCGGCAGGCGGACTCTCAACCACTGCGCCACCAGGGAAGCCCAACAAGTCTATTCTTTAATATTTACCTAAGAGAACTCTTAAATTTTACTACGGAGAAATGTATAATAAAGTCTGTAGCAACTTTATAATAAAAACTTGGAAAGTCCAAATGTTCCCTGAAAGAGAATAGGTAACTATATTTTTGATATATTCAAACAGTGTACTATCATTTGGCAGTCAAACTAAATGAATTACAGCAACCTTAAAATACAGATAAACCTTTCAAACTTCTTGTGATATATACTTTGCTCATGAAATTTTAGTACTTCATCTTATTTAATATGTGTATTTAAGGCTATAAATTTTCTTTCTAAGTGCAATCTTAGCTGCATTTCATATGTTTTGGTAACTAGTATTTTTGATACTGCCCAATTCAAAATATTTTCTTATATTTATAATTCTTTCTTTTAATAATACATTATTTTAAAATCTGTATCTTCATTTCTGAACAGTCTTTTTCTACTTTAAAAAATTGATTTTTACCTTAATTGCAAATAACAGTGTCTATATAATTTCATTCCTTTAAAATGTGCTGTGCTGTGTCTTATATCGCATTAAATGTTCAATTTCCTCAAATGTTTGGAAGAATGTCTATTTTACATGTCTTTGATGCAGCATTCAACATATGCCATTTAGGTTACTTTTGTTAATTATTTTGTTGAAATAATATTTTACTAATTTTTAGTCTGCTTAATCTTTCAATAATTGAAAGAATTGTTTTAAAATCTCCCACTATGATTATGAAGTTCTCTATTTGTTTAGTTCTGTCACTTTTTTCCCCTTATTTATTTTGAGGCTCTGTGCAATATATAAGAATTGACAGTTGTTACATAGCTTTCTTTATAATCTAGGAAAGCTTTTGACTTAAAACCTATTTTATCTTATAGTAATATAGCTATACCAGCTTTCTATTCATGAGTATTTCCATGGCATTCTTTGACCCATACTTTTTACTTACAATTTTTCTATATCTTCATATTTTAGAGAGATCTTTTGCGAAAAGCATTTACCCCTCTTGTGCCTTTTAGTCTTCTTTCTTGCTGTTTTTGGGTTAAATTTTTAAAAAATTGATACATGTTTCCTTTGGCTAGTTTAGAAGCTGTAACCAGTCTTTCTAGTCTTTAAGTGGTTACCATGGAAGTTACAACATGAATACTTATCAATGTTTAAAATTAGTGCTTTTATTATTCTCCTGGAGTTTAAGGAACTTAGGACACTTTAACTACAACATCTCACTCTCAACTTTTCATTTATTGCTGTTGTGAATTTTCTATCTTTTAAATATTCACATGCTATTGTAATTATTGTTTTATATAGTCAAAGTTACTTTATATTTACTTTCCTATTTACTACTTTCTTTATTCTCATTCTTTCCGGCATATCTCATTTTCCATCTTCTGCCTGAAGAATATCTTTTAGAAAATATGTCTTTTCTCTCTGGTAGTTTCTAAGAAATCACATTTCATTGTTTGTGTCTGTGGGTGTGTGTGTGTGTTTATTTTTCCTTTTATACTGCTTTACTTTTGGAGAGTGCATTTTCAATCTGAGGGACTTGTCTTATGTTTTGGAAAATTCCCAGCTATTGCTTTTTTTGATAATTCCTCTTCCTAATGTTTTTGCATTTTATTCTTCTGAGGCTTCTTTTGAAACGTCTCAATTCTACAGGCTTTGTATTTTATCTTTTAAAATTTACATTTCTTTATCTCTCTGTGCTTTATTAGATGGTTTCCTCAGATCTTTCATCAGATTCATTCTGGCTCTAGCCAGTTCATTGTTTGTGCCATCTACTGAGCCTTTTATTTCAAAGTATATTTTTAATTTCAAAGATTTTAAATTGCTCCTTAATATATCCATCTGTATGTTTATAAATTTGTCTTTAGTTCCTTTATCTGTTTGAGGAGTTCAAATACACTTAATTTAAAATCCTCTTCAGATTTTGTCATTATCTCTATTACCTTGAGTGTAAAATATCCCACTTATTCAGTTTATTCATTGCACTGGAATTCCTCACTGCTTCCTGACTTCTTAGAAAATAGGTTTTTGCCATTTTTTTCCTCAGGCTTATTTACTTGTCAGGTGATTTCAAGGTTGTCTCAGCTCAGCTCTCCAGGTTAAATGATTCCAAATCAGATTTTACCTTAGCAGCTTGAGGCATGGTTTGCTCAGTCATCACGACTCAGGCTACTATAACCAAATACACTAAGACCTTAAAAGTTGTTTTGGATGCCAATTCCAACATGTGTGTGGGGAGTGTTTCCCCGCACCAACATGCAATTCTCTGACACCAGATGGATGTCCTACAATTCAACTCAATTCTGACACTATCTACCAGGAGATAGCGTCACATCCCACAGGTTAAGGGCTCAGAGGCACAAGACTGCCTCCCTTTTCCCCCCTTCAGGTGCCAGTTTCACATCCAGGTTGTCACCTGTGCTTCTGACCTACCGGCTATAGGCCAGAGGTGCCCAGGACTCCTTCCTTGGGTTCAGTTAATTTGCTAGAGCAGCTCACAGAACTCAGAGAAACATTGTACTGACTAGATCAGGAACAGCCAGGTGGAAGAGATGCAGAGGGCAAGGTATAGGGAAAGAGTGAGGAGCTTCCATGCCCTTTTCAAGTGCATCACTCTCTCAGAATCTCCACATGTTCACCAACCCTGAAGCTCTCCAAACCCCGTCCTTTTGGTATTCTATGGAGGCTTTATTACATAAACATGATTAATTAAATCATGGGCCATTGGTGATTGATTCAACCTCCAGTCCCTCTTCCCTTTTCAGGGGTCGGAGGATGGAACTGAAAGTTCCAACCCTCTAGTAATATGGTTGGTTCTGTTGGTGACCAGCTCCCATCCTTATGTGCAGTCCAGAAGTCATTTACCTCATTAAGTAGTAAATAAGCCATAGTGAGCTATGCACAGTGTGATGAATATAGGTAACAATATTGTACTATAAATATGTAATGTGATAAAAGTCACTATGACAATCACATTACAATATACAAATGTATCAAAGTAACACATTGTATGTCTTAAATTTACAAAATGTTACATGTTAAATATATTCAATAAAATGATTTAATTAAATTAAATGTTGAAATTTAAAAAGTCACCTCGTTAACATAACAAAAGACACTTTTTATCACTGTCATCACAGGAAATTCCAAGGGTTTTAGGAGCTCCATGCCAGAAACAGGATGAAGACTATATATTTATTATAAATCACTGTATTACAGATATAGTTTTTTTTAATCTTTCCTGGTAAATGCAATATATTTTCAGATGAATTCAGAGGGTCAAAGAGAGTGGGTATAGGTCCAGTTCTTCATAGAAAGTATGGTGCTAAATGCCAACTTCACATGGAAAACCCAATATTTGTTTACTCCAATTGTGGGGTACATTTATTACCCTATTTAACTGTGGTTTTTGGAAAGCCTCTCTCTCCTCACTCGTCATATTTTGTCTTGTTTGTGATCTAAAATCTATAGCTCCCACTTGCCATTCTGAATTTCTTCTTTATCTTAGGCCATGGAGATTTTCTTCTTGTTTTGAGTATGTCTAAATGTTTTCAAACTTGTGTTTATATTTTACTTATATATTTCAAGTGAGGAGACTTCATTATGTTCTCATGTTATCTTGGAGCCTGAATTCAAGAAATCTGTTGAATTTCATTTGGTCTGAAAGTTTGGAAATATATATGATCACAGAAATCCCTATCTATGCAATATCCATTAATATCTTATGGAACTCATATAGCACATGTTCAGAAACTCCAATCTAGGGTAAGTATATGTTTAAATAGACTCCCAGATGACTGTGGTATGACAATGGGGCAGAATCATTGCAACTTTGAGACCAAACACTTGAGTATAAATCCTGGCTGTTCTATCATTAACAGTGTGGTGTTGGGTGTCATTTATCTTCTCCAGTTTTTCAGTTTCCTCATATGTTAAATGGGGACAATAAGAATTTTGAGAGTAGTTTTAAGAATTAAAGTACTGATAGTAGCTTATCCAACTATTAGTACTTGACTGATATGATAGTCAAGTATCATTTCTTGACTCCTTTTTATAGAAAAATTTCCATTCCTACACTTCTGCCTTAAACCCATTCTAATATTGCTGCCACTTCACCAAAATTGCTTTTATCAAGGTCTCCCATGAGATTCACATTTCCAGACCCAGTGGTCAGTTATCAGTCCCGTCTTTTGAAGAATCTTCAGCATTTAACAAAGCGGATCACTCTCATTCTGGGATTTCTTCTTCACTTAGTCTCTAGGTCACCAAGGTTGCCTCTCTTTTTTTTTTTTTTTTTAATTTATTTATTTTTGGCTGTGTTGCGTCATCGTTGCTGCATGGGCTTTCTCTAGTTGCAGCGAGCTGGGGCTACTCCTTGCCACGGTGCACAGGCTTCTCATGGTGATGGCCTCCCCTGCTGCAGAGCATGGGCTCTAGGTGCGTGGGCTTCAGTAGTTGTGGCGCACGGGCTTAGTCGCTCCGCAGCATGTGGGATCCTCCTGGACCAGGACTTGAACCCGTGTCCCCTGCATTGGTAGGCGGACTCCCAACCACTGCACCACCAGGAAGCCCAAGGTTGCCTCTTTGTTCTTCTCCTTGCTCATGGTTACCCTTAGGCTCTTTCCCTGGTTCCTCTTCATCTTCTCAAACTCTAAATATTGATGTGTTGAAGAGTTCACATTTGAGAACTGTTATATGTGTTCATTTCCTAGATAATCTCATCCAGAACTCTATACTATGTGCTGACAACTCTCATATTTATATACTGAGTCTCAACCATCCCCCTGAATCCCAGTCTTGTATACTGGACCACCTATTTGATATTTCCACTTATGAGACTTATAGATATGTTATATTTAACACATATATAGCCAAACTCTTAACTTCTCTCTCCCTCAATTCTCCCAGTCTTAGTAAATGATAAAGCCATTCTCCCAGCTGCTCAGGGCAAAACTTTGGAGTATTTACTCTCTTCTTTCTTTAACACTTAGGGCCAACTTCATGGATATATGACCTGTGCAGTCAACAGGACCGTGCCCTTAGAAGACTCCCATGCTTAGTTTAATGCTATGGTGTTGTCATCTCAAAATTATTATTATTATTTTCATTATTTAGAGAATATTAGTTTCTGTAATCAAACTCACATTGATAAGACCTTACATATTTAATACAGTGTTTTACTCTTGTACAAATGGAAAAAAAATATGCTTGTTTCTAGACCAATATGGCTGTTAATTCTATACAGTGCCACCTCAACATAGTACAACTGGGATACTTTTTCCAAAGTTGACAGCAGGCCTAAAGTTTCCAAAAATTCAAATTATACATATATAAGCATATATATTTATGCTTACAGAAAGACCAATATGTTATACATTAGTAGCAGCATCAGATTTTCAAGGTTCTATAGTCATCTGAACAAAAAATCCAGCACATTCCATTAAAAAAGAAAATAAAAACAAAACAAAACCCGAGGAAAAAGCGAAGTTCTGTTACTATTGTGATATCTGGCACTATTTTAATTAACTTCTCAATCATCATCCAGAAAGAAAACATTCCAGAATAATGGCATTAAAAACAGTGCTGACAAAGCACTGTCACTATTGTGTATTGTAAAGTAGGTACATGATATTTTACATTCATAAAGGTATGATACAATACTGTCCTTCATCTGTAATACTGGAGAATACAATTTAAAACACATTTGAGATTTGATTCCACTTTTCTAGCAGAAGGCCCAAAGGATGGTATGATACAGCTCTGGTAAAGAAATGCACCTCTTAGCTAAGATTTCCTTTCATTAGTGGCACAGTTCTAGGTACTCCCTGCTCTTTGTGAAATTCAGCTAAAAACTATTAAAAACAAACAAAAACAAAAACAATCACTGGCTTCATACACTGTTTTCCCTTTTCAAGATTGCCCTAATCTTCTCTGTCTTGGTTTTAGCAACACTGGCTTTGATATATGGGGCCAGTATTTTACAACTTTTTGATGTTTATGATATGTTTCAAAATTCTGCAATTCTGTACCAAGACCACATATTAATGAAGTGTGAGAACAGAATAAATAAAATTTTCAAAACTGCAAGGTGGAAATGCACAACTGTATAGGAAGGTATGAGGTCCTGCAGCAAAACAAGGAATAGACCAAGTAATAGAAAAGTGTAGTACCCAGGGAATAGTATAACCACCATAGAACTGCGTAAGCAAGTCCCAGGATAACGTGGGGTATCAGGCCTAGAAAGTAGCCAGTCCATATTGAAGGACTACAAAGACACTTAATTATAAAAAAGAGAATGTGCAACCACTGTATACTACTTGAAGTGCTGAAGTAGATATTTACAGAGTCATACCAGTGTAAGCTGTAATCATTAACTAAAAATTGTAATACAGATATGTGGGGAGGATGGAGAAAGGCTGAGATACTAGATAGTTGTGTCTTCATCTGCCAAAACAGAAAGCCAATGGCAAAGATCTGTATGTGATAAATCAAGAAATAGTAGCATTACTCTAGGGTGAAGGAAGAGAGTCTGATTAGATAGGCAAGAATCCTCCCCTTGCCAGTGTCTATGTATCTTCCATTATGGTCTAGCTAGTGTTGCTTTCTGAAGGTATATCAGTAGGTCTGGATTTGCTCTCATGAGGCAATGTTTGATATCAATTATATAAGTCACATGACACAAAGTGTCTCTTAAATCTCTTCTGTGTTACAGTTTTCATTCACCAGCTTCTTTTTTTTTTAACATCTTTATTGGAGTATAATTACTTTACAATCGTGTGTTAGTTTCTGCTTTATATCCCCATATCTCTTCCCTCTTGCATATCCCTCCCTCCCACCCCTCTAGGTGGTTGCAAAGCACCGAGCTGATCTCCCTCTGCTATGCGGCTGCTTCTCACTAGCTATCTATTTTACGTTTGCTAGTGTGTATATGTCCATGCCACTCTCTCACTTTGTCCCAGCTTACCCTTCCCCTCCCCGTGTCCTCAAGTGCATTCTCTAGTAGGTCTGCATCTTTATTCCTGTCTTACCCCTAGGTTCTTCATGACATTTTTTAAAAAATTCTATATATATGTGTTAGCATATGGTATTTGTTTTTCTCTTTCTGACTTACTTCACTCTGTATGACAGTCTATGTCCATCCACCTCACTACAAAAATAACTCAGTTTCATTCACTTTATGGCTGAGTAATATTCCATTGTATATATGTGCCACATCTACTTTATCCATTCATCTACTGATAGACACTTAGGTTGCTTCTATGTCCTGGCTATTGTAAACAGGGGTGCAATGAACATTTTGATACATGACTCTTCTTGAATTATGGTTTTCTCAGAGTATATGCCCAGTAGTGGGATTGCTGGGTCGTATGGTAGTTGTATTTTTAGTTTTTTAAGGACCCTCCATACTGTTCTCCATAGTGGCTGTATCAGTTTACATTCCCACAGACAGTGCAGGAGAGTTCCCTTTTCTCCACACCCTCTCCAGCATTTATTGTTTGTAGATTTTTTGATGATGGCCATTCTGACCAGTGTGAGGTGATATCTCATTGTAGTTTTGATTTGCATTTCTCTAATGATTAATGATGTTGAGCATTCTTTCATATGTCTGTTGGCAATCTGTATATCTTCTTTGGAAAAATGTCTATTTAGGTCTTCTGCCCATTTT
>NC_041217.1:119307912-119310124 GCF_002837175.3 Physeter macrocephalus
AGATTGCTTTTGCTATTTGGGGTCTTTTGTGTTTCCATACAAATTGTGAAATTTTTTTTTCTAGTTCTGTAAAAAATGCTAGTGGTAGTTTGATAGGGATTGCATTGAATCTGTAGATTGCTTTGGGTAGTAGAGTCATTTTCACAATGTTGATTCTTCCAATCCAAGAACATGGTATATTTCTCCACCTATTTGTATCATCTTTAATTTCTTTCATCAGTGTCTTATAGTTTTCTGCATACAAGTCTTTTGTCTCCTTAGGTAGGTTTATTCCTAGATATTTTATTCTTTTTGTTGCCGTGGTAAATGGGAGTGTTTTCTTAATTTCACTCTCAGATTTTTCATCATTAGTGTATAAGAATGCCAGAGATTTCTGTGCATTAATTTTGTATCCTGCTACTTTACCAAATTCATTGATTAGCTCTAGTGGTTTTCTGGTAGCATCCTTAGGATTCTCTATGTATAATATCATGTCATCTGCAAATAGTGACAGCTTTACTTCTTCTTTTCCTATTTGGATTCCTTTTATTTCTTTTTCTTCTCTGATTGCTGTGGCTAGAACTTCCAAAACTATGTTGAATAAGAGTGGTGAGAGTGGGCAACCTTGTCTTGTTCCTGATCTTAGTGGAAATGGTTTCAGTTTTTCACCATTGTGGACGATGTTGGCTGTGGGTTTGTCATATATGGCCTTTATTATGTTGAGGAAAGTTCCCTCTATGCCTACTTTCTGCAGGGTTTTTATCATAAATGGGTGTTGAATTTTGTCTAATGCTTTCTCTGCATCTTTTGAGATGATCATATGGTTTTTCTCCTTCAGTTTGTTAATATGGTGTATCACGTTGATTGATTTGCGTGTATTGAAGAATCTTTGCATTCCTGGGATAAACCCCACTTGATCAGAGTGTATGATCCTTTTAATGTGCTGTTGGATATTGTTTGCTAGTTTTTCATTGAGGATTTTTGCATCTATGCTTATCAGTGATATTGGCCTGTAGTTTTCTTTCTTTGTGACATCTTTGTCTGGTTTTGGTATCAGGGTGATGGTGGCCTCATAGAATGAGTTTGGGAGTGTTCCTCCCTCTGCTATATTTTGGAAGAGTTTGAGAAGGATAGGTGTTAGCTCTTCTCTAAATGTTTGATAGAATTCGCCTGTGAAGCCATCTGGTCCTGGGCTTTTGTTTGTGGGAAGATATTTAATCACAGTTTCAATTTCAGTGCTTGTGATTGGTCTCTTCATTTTTTCTATTTCTTCCTGGTTCAGTCTCGGAAGGTTGTGCCTATCTAAGAACTTGTCCATTACTTCCAGGTTGTCCATCTTGTTGGCATATAGTTGCTTGTAGTAATCTCTCCTGATCCTTTGTATTTCTGCAGTGTCAGTTGTTACTTCTCCGTTTTCATTTCTAATTCTATTGATTTGAGTCTTCTCCCTTTTTTTCTTGATGAGTCCAGCTAATGGTTTATCAATTTTGTTAATCTTCTCAAGGAACCAACTCTTAGTTTTATTGATCTTTGCTATCATTTCCTTCATTTCTTTTTCATTTATTTCTGATCTGATCTTTATGATTTCTTTCCTTTTGCTAACTTTGGGTTTTTTTTGTTCTTCTTTCTCTAATTGCTTTAGGTGTAAGGTTAGGTTGTTTATTTGAGTTGTTTTATGTTTCTTAAGGTAGGATTGTATTGGTATATACTTCCATCTTAGAACTGCTTTTGCTGTATCCCATAGGTTTTGGGTTGTCGTGGTTTCATTGTCATTTGTTTCTAGGTATTTTTTGATTTCCTCTTTGATTTCTTCAGTGATCTCTTGCTTATTAAGTAGTGTGTTGTTTAGCTTCCATGTGTTTGTATTTCTTACAGATTTTTTCCTGTAACTGATATCTGGTCTCATAGCGTTGTGGTCGGAAAAGATACTTGATACGATTTCAATTTTCTTAAATTTACCAAGGCTTGATTTGTGACTCAAGATGTGATCTATCCTGGAGAATGTTCCATCAGCACTTGAGAAGAAAGTGTATTCTGTTGTTTTTGGATGGAATGTCCTATAAATATCAATTAAGTCCATCTTGTTTAATGTATTATTTAAAGCTTGTGTTTCCTTATTTATTTTCATTTTGGATGATCTGTCCATTGGTGAAAGTGGGGTGTTAAAGTCCCCTACTATGATTGTGTTACTGTCGATTTCCCCTTTTATGGCTGTTAGCATTTGCCTTATGTA
>NC_041217.1:119310544-119315073 GCF_002837175.3 Physeter macrocephalus
GGGTTTATTATTGTAGGTCTTTTCCTTCTCTTGTGTTTCCTGCCTAGAGAAATTCCTTTAGCATTTGTTGTAGAGTTGGTTTGGTGGTGCTGAATTCTCTTAGCTTTTGCTTGTCTGTAAAGGTTCTAATTTCTCCATCAAATCCCAATGAGATCCTTGCTGGGTAATGTTGTAGTCTTTTTTCCTTCATCCCTTTAAATATGTCCTGCCACTCCCTTCTGGCTTGCAGAGTTTCTGCTGAAAGATCAGCTGTTAACCTTATGGGGATTCCCTTGTGTGTTATTTGTTGTTTTTCCCTTGCTGCTTTTAATATTTGTTCTTTGTATTTAATTTCTGATAGTTTGATTTATATGTGTCTTGGCGTGTTTCTCCTTGGATTTATTCTCTGTGGGACTCTCTGTGCTTCCTGGACTTGATCAACTATTTCCTTTTCCATATTAAGGAAGTTTTCCACTATAATCTCTTCAAATATTTTCTCAGTCCCTTTCTTTTTCTCTTCTTCTTCTGGGACCCCTATAATTCGAATGTTTGTGCATTTAATGTTGTCCCAGAGGTCTCTGAAACTGTCCTCAATTCTTTTCCTTCTTTTCTCTTTATTCTGCTCTGCAGTAGTTTTTTCCACTTTTTGATCTTCCAGGTCACTTATCCGTTCTTCTGCCTGAGTTATTCTGCTATTGATCCCTTCTAGAGAATTGTTAATTTCATTTATTGTGTTGTTCATCACTGTTTGCTTGCTCTTTAGTTCTTCTAGGTCCTTGATAAACGTTTCTTGTATTTTCTCCATTCTATTTCCAAGATTTTGGATCATCTTTACTCTCATAATTCTGAATTCTTTTTCAGGTAGACTGCTTATTTCCTCTTCATTTGTTAGGTCTGGTAGGTTTTTGCCTTGCTCCTTCATCTGCTGTGTGTTTCTCTGTCTTCTCATTTTGCTTATCTTTCTGTGTTTGGGGTCTCCTTTTCGCAGGCTGCAGGTTTGTAGTTCTTGTTGTTGTTGGTGTCTGCCCCCAGTGGCTAAGGTTGGTTTGGTTTTTTGTGTAGGCTTCCGGGTGGAGGGAACTATTGCCTGTGTTCTGCTGGTGAGGCTGGATCTTGTCTTTTTGGTGGGCAGGTCCACGTCTGGAGGTGTGTTTTGGGGTGTCTGTGGCCTTATTATGATTTTAGGCATCCTCTCTGCTAATGGATGGGGTTGTGTTCCTGTCTTGCTAGTTGTTTGGCATAGGGTGTCTAGCACTGTAGCTTGCTGGTCGTTGAGTGGAGCTGGGTCTTGGAGTTGAGATGGAGATCTCTGGGAGATTTTCGCCGTTTGAAATTACGTGGAGCTGGGAGGTCTCTTATGCACCAGTGTCCTGAAGTTGGCTCTCCCACCTCAGTGGCAAAGCCCTGATGCCTGGCTGGAGCACCAAGAGCCTGTCCTCCACCCAGGTCCTAATAAAAGGGAGGAAAAAAAAGAAAGAAAGGAGAAGATAAAATGAAATAAAATAAAATAAAGTAAAATAAAATAAAGTTATTAAAATAAAAAATAATTATTGAGAAAAAATTTATTTTAGATTTAAAAAACCCCAAAAAACCAATGGACAGACAGAACCCTAGGACGAATGGTAAAAGCAAAGCTATACAGACAAAATCACACACAGAAGCATACACGTACACACTCATAAAAAGAGAAAAAGGGGAAAAAAATATATATCATTGCTCCCAAAGTCCACCTCCTTAATTGGGGATGATTCGTTGTCTATTCAGGTATTCCACAGATGCAGGGTACATCAAGTTGATTGTGGAGATTTAATCCGCTGCTCCTGAGGCTGCTGGGAGAGATTTCCCTTTCTCTACTTTGTTCGCACAGTTCCCAGGGCTCAGCTTTGGATTAGGACTCGCCTCTGCGTGTAGGTCACCGGAGGGCGTCTGTTCTTCACTTAGACAGGATGGGGTTAAAGGAGCAGCTGATTCGGGGGCTCTGGCTCACTCAGGCTCGGGGGGGAGGGAGGGGTACGGATGTGGGGCGAACCTGCCGCGGCAGAGGCCGGCGTGACGTTGCACCAGCCTGAGGTGCGCCGTTCGTTCTCCTGGGGAAGTTGTCCCTGGATCACGGGACCTTGGCAGTGCCGGGCTGCACAGGCTCCTGGGAGGGGAGGTGTGGATAGTGACCTGTGCTTGCTCACCGGCTTCTTGGTGGCTGCAGCAGCAGCCTTAGCGTCTCATGCCCGTCTCTGGGGTCTGCGCTGATCACCGCGGCTCGCGCTCGTCTCTGGAGCTCCTTTAAGCAGCGCTCTTAATCCCCTCTCCTCGCGCACCCGGAAACAAAGAGGCAAGAAAAGAAGCAAGAAAAAGTCTCTTGTCTCCTCGGCCAGCACTCCAGACTTTTTCCCAGACTCCATCCCAGCTAGCTGTGGCGCACTAGCCCCCTTCAGGCTGCGTTCACGCCGCCAGCCCCAGTCCTCTCCCTGGGATCCGACCGAAGCCCGAGCCTCAGCCGCCAGCCCCGCCCGCCCAGCGGGTGAGCAGAGAAGCCTCTCGGGCTGGTGAGTGCAGGTCGGCACCGATCCTCTGTGTGGGAATCTCTCTGCTTTGCCCGCCTCACCCCTGTTGCTGCGCTCTCCTCCGTGGCTCCAAAGCTTCCCCCCTCCGCCACCTGCAGTCTCTGCCCGTGCAGGGGCTTCTAGTGTGTGGAAACATTTCCTCCTTCACAGCTCCCTCCCACTGGTGCAGGTGCCGTCCCTATTCTTTTGTCTCTGTTTATTCTTTTTACTTTTGCCCTACCCAGGTACATGAGGAGTTTCTTGCCTTTCGGGAAGTCTGAGGTGTTCTGCCAGCGTTCAGTAGGTGTTATGTAGGAGTTGTTCCACATGTAGATATATTTCTGATGTATTTGTGGGGATGAAGGTAATCCCCATGTCATACTCTTCCGCCATCTTGAAGCTCCTCCCCATTCACCAGCTTCTTAACATCCATGTGGATTTCTTCTTCCCTCTCAGAATACTTTTCTTTTTGGTCTCTTTCCTGGAACATTCACTGTATCTTGTAAGTATGCTCCTATCTATATGTAACAGGAAATAATTTATAGGAACTTAAGCAAATAAGCATTTTTCCCCCATACTGTAAGATGTCTGGAGATAAGCAATAGCTAATAGTGGTTTAGTGCCTCTGCCATATCTGTGTTGCTCTTGACCTCTTTGTCATGCTGTTAAGATGGCTTCCCAGTTTTAGGCTCCTGTCCAGGTTCCAGATACTGTATCGCTTTCCAAGACAGAAAGGGAGGAGTGGTATTCTCTGTTCCTTTTAACAGGAAAGAGAAGCTCTCCTAGAATTTCCTAGAATCCCACTCCCACAAACTTTGAGTTCCAACCTTAATGGGTAGAATTATGTCACATGGCTAGCACTAACTGCAAGGGAAACTGGAAAGCAACTAGAAGGCAGCAAGGGCTAGGAATGGATTTGAGATCAGCCATTCAATCTTGGAACACTTCATTTGTTCCAAGATTGTAAGTAAAAGGATGGAGGAGAAGGTATATTGGGATGGCAAAGATATCTTTAATCCCTTTTCATCATCCCTCCCAGTTAGGAAACCAGTTTGCACTGGCAGTGCATATAATTAACAAGTCTCATGCTAAAAGAGACAGCACAGTTCTGCTGTCATTCCTCATTTCAAATGCCACTAGGCCATATAGTTGCCCCTTATCACTTTTACAAGAAGCAATTCCTCCTTACTCTGAATTCTCATATTTCCATATCTATATCTCTTATGGCACATGTCCCCTTTAATCTTGTATTTAAAAAATAGTTTTAATTTATGTCTATCTGATTATAAAATTAATATTCACAGCATTTTTGACATTTTTGAAAATTCAGAAGAGTGGAAAGAAAATAATAGAATTCCTTAAGTACATGCTTGTAGAACATACTATAAGTATTCTTTTTTTTTTTGGTGGTATGCGGGCCTTCCTCTGTTGTGGCCTCTCCCGTTGCGGAGCACAGGCTCCAGACGCGCAGGCTCAGCGGCCATGGCTCACGGGCCCAGCCGCTCCGCGGCATGTGGGATCCTCCCAGACCGGGGCGCGAACCCGGTTCCCCTGCATCGGCAGGCGGACGCACAACCACTGCGCCACCAG
The DNA here is from genome assembly GCF_002837175.3 of Physeter macrocephalus. Lineage (NCBI taxonomy): Eukaryota > Metazoa > Chordata > Mammalia > Artiodactyla > Physeteridae > Physeter > Physeter macrocephalus. Next base: position 119,314,654 of record NC_041217.1, read on the forward strand.
GGAAGCCCACTATAAGTATTCTTTAAAACACTCATCACTCTTAAAATTACTTGCTTAATGTTTGTATTTTTTTATAAACACCATGAAAGACAAAGATCATACTGTCTTATTCACTGCTGTACCTTCAGGTATCCAGCGCAGTGCCTAACACATAGTAGACATTTAATAAATATTCATCAAATGAATAAACTCAGACTATGATTAATATTTTGTGTAACTATTTTACTTTTTAAAGTGATTTTTATTTATGACTATAAGTTCCTTAAGAATAGAATCTTTGGGCTTCCCTGGTGGCGCAGTGGTTGCGCGTCCGCCTGCCGATGCAGCGGAACCGGGTTCGCGCCCCGGTCTGGGAGGATCCCACGTGCCGCGGAGCAGCTGGGCCCGTGAGCCATGGCCGCTGGGCCTGAGCGTCTGGAG
>NC_041217.1:119315286-119321242 GCF_002837175.3 Physeter macrocephalus
AAAAAAAAAAAAAAAAAAAAAAAGAATAGAATCTTTGCCCAGTTTATCTTTTACCACTGATCACTTGCCCTCCCCCAATCAATAAACATAGGACTTGACACACAGTAGGAGCTCAGTAAATAAATATTTATTGAATGAAAATGTGAATGAATAGTATTCAGTCAGCCTGTTATATGAACCCATAGTAACAAATAATATCTTGTTCATGGATATTCACTCCTTTTTTGCTACTCTTTGGCCCTATCTCAGAGCAGACCAGGATGTTCTAAATCTCCAAGAGGGTCTTCATCACCATGACTCAGGCTCTAGATCAGAAATTTGAGTTTAAAACAATCTCTACCATTTCCCAGCTGTGTAAATTCAGGACAATCCCTTCAACTGGGTGAGCCTTTACGTCTTCATTTCCAAAGTGGGAATAACAATACTATTTCATATGATTGTTTTGGGAATTCAGTAAGAATTCAGAAAAAAGCACACAGTACATAGTAAGTGCTCATATAATTTTCAAAAAAGTTCAAAAACAATTTTCATACAAACATAGTGTATATATATATACATATATATATAAAGATTTAACTCATTAATAAGGGAGTCAGCAGGAAAATAAAACCAATTCAAAGAGCATTTGAAGAATTGAGTACTTATAGGCATTGATGAAAGAATGTTGGAATAAGATTGCCCAGTCATATCTAAAACTGGTTAATGTCCTAGACAGCATACCTATGATCCTTGGATTTACTTTTTACCCTAGACAGAAGTCATTTGAAGTTTTACTGGATTAAGAAATATGTAAAATAACATGAAACTTCACAGTGTTTGGCCCCTTGAAAGAACACATGGTCTTCTTTTTGCTTTATTTTTAAGCTTTGGATAATTTGCTTAATATAAACATAATGATATAATACAAGATATGTTAGAAGATTTAATGAGGAATGAATCTTTTCTCTTATGTAACCAAGAGACGTGTATTTTTCCATTGATACAAAGATTTACACTCTTACCAAGCAGAGATGGGCTTTTTGTCCTTAATCCTTGAAAGATCAGTTATGGAAAAAGGTTTTGTGAAAGATACGAGATTGCACCTGAATCCTAAAGGATAGATTGAACTAAAGAGTGTGACTTTAGAATAAAATAATATAGATCACTATTACCTGAAATGTGTATTTTAGTTTTATTTTGTCTTAACTGAGCTGTCTCTTAAGACAACAGGTTAGATTTTAATAGAGAAACGAGCTAAAAGAGAACAGCACTATGAGAGTCAAACAATTAAAGGGAATTCAACAAAATGAAACAAAAATCTAATCTGCCTAAAGGGCTCAGGAGAGAACATTCATTTATTCAAGACAATATTCCCATTCTGGCAGTGTGTCTCAAGGCTGGAGATGCTACAAAGGACAGTTCAATTAGTTATGAGGCACCATGCTGTCCACCACTCACACTCATGCTACTGTGTTGTCTTTCTAAGTAGAGGTGCTTGAACTTGATCTGGACTGAGAAATGTGATCTGTGTGAGCAAAGGCAAATTCAAGGATCCTTTTGGAGCTTAAGCTTGATAGATAGAACTTGCTGGTGATATTGTGGGAAAACTAAATTTGTTGTGTGAAGAACTGGATATAAAAGTTGACTCTGTCAGCAGCAGTGATGGCACTGGGCAAGTGATCTAAGTTTTCAGGGTCTTATTTTCCTCATCTGCAAAATGGGAGCCATAATACCTATATCACAGAGTTGGAGTAAGAATTAGATATAAGGGGGTGTCTTAGTCCATTTGAGTTGCTATAACAAGATACCACAAACTAGGTAGCTTATAAACAACAGTAGTTTCTCACAGATCTGGAGGCTGGAAGTCTGGGATCAGAGTGCCAGCATGGTCAGGTGAGAGCCTTCTTCCGGATGCAGACTTCTCATTATACTCTCAGGTAGGAGAAGGGACTAGAGGACTCTTTTGGCCCTCTTTTATGAGAGCATTAAATCCCATTCATGAGGGTGGAGCCTCCCAAAGGTCCTACCTCCTAATGCCATCACTTTGGGATTAGGTTTTCAACATAGGAATTTTGGGGAGACTCAAACATTCAAACTATAGCAGAAGGTATGTGAAAGTACTTTGTTAATGATTAGTGTAAAGGAAAATCAATGTGGTTTTCTTGATCTTGCCCTCTACTGGCCAGGAGATGTCCTGTAACCTAATGGAGACACTTTTCCTTTAACCAAACTTCCAGAGCACAATGATTGAGGCTTGGAATACCTGTCATTTTCAAGCATCAGACAGGTCCTGATGATGTTCTCTAGACTCTGTGCTCAGTACTGCCTTTTATTTTAACTTTCATTAAGAAGTTTCAAGCAGCATTCATGAAGAAGTTGGAGCAAATTCCTGCCTGTACCTATGGGTGTTTTATCTTATTTTGTTTTTTTAAGATCAAGTCCAACACATCTGGACTATGGTGGGATGTTTAGAGACATATCACTTTATGAAAGCCTTGACAGCAGGATTTGGAGCACATGTTGCATGCACTGTCACTTTTTACTTCCATCTGGTAAACAGAAGCCTATTTGAGACTCACAAGGGAGAATGATTTATGCATTTTAGTGGAGACCCCATTTATAACATTTATAAAACAAGATAAAGTTAGCAGGTTATTTTATTTATTTAAATACTTTTACTCTGCCTCATTCCACAAAAGATTTCAGGAAGTTAGGTAGAAGGGTTGATTGAGAACTAGTCTATTAGTTAGAAAGCTGTCAACATTGTAGTGAAAATTGAGTTGTATTCTTTAAGTAGAATTTATTTGAGCGAATATATGCTATAGTGGCTGTATTCATACAGGGAAAATTACATGAAGAATCTGTGTGTGATTCAAGATGCTAAGGACAATTCCTTTTGTTTTAGTAGCATTGACATATAAATATATGTTTATGTGTACATGTGTGGATATATATATATACATATATACATACATGCATATATGATTTTTCTTGAATTATCTGAATTTCATGATTATTCTGTTTAGTGTGCTCAGCATGAGCAATTCATTGACAGGAAACTAGCAGAAAAAATTTTATCGGGCAGTTTTGTCAGGGATATTCCAGCAGCACACAACTGAATAATGAGGTCTGTCAGTTAATAAATGCTTGACCAGAACTTCTAATTTCTTTACAGTCATGTCTTTCTTAGGCAGATGAATTTTGATGAATCAGTACATTCTGATTTATGTATATAAAATCAGTCTGATGTCATATCTTGTGTGTGTGTGTGTGTGTGTGTGTGTGTGTGTGTATCCTTTGTTCTGAGTAGGTTACTACATCTGCCCTTATTCATGTAAGCCAGGAATCCTTTATAAACCAGGAATCCTTTTACACTTACTCTGTGGACATTTGATCATCTCCAGGACCAGTTTTAATCAAGGAACAGTAAGATTGGGGGGAAATTGATTAAGGCCAGATATTTTTTACTTTTCATTGTTTTAAAAGAAACTGAATTTTGAATGAGCAGAGAAAGTGGTCATCCATTAAATACTTATCAGGAAATAAAACATAGTTGAAATTAATTCTCTAACATTTGGTGTCTATATGTTGTGTTAATCTCTATCTATACTTGTATTTCTTCATTCTTCTTTCATTTTCTCCCTGTCACTATCAAGTGTGATATAAAAACTTTGATATTTTAAAAAATTAAAATAAATGAATCTAAATAAATTCTATTTTTGAGAGAGTTCCATTATAAGCCTTAAAGTAATTGGGTTATTCTTGACTGTTTAGACATTCATCTTTTCACCAGACATTCATGAGCTTCTACTACGTATCAGGCACTTTGATAAGGCAGAAGATTTAGCAGAGAACAAAATAGACTCAGTCCTTGCCTTTATGGTCTTTAGAGAGGGAGACAAAGAGCAAACAATTAACCACAAAAATAGGCAGGTATTTAGAAATTGATAAGTGCAACGAAGGAAAAATACAGGGTTCTATGACTAAAAATTAAAGGGACACCCAGCTTAGACTGAGAGAAAAGGAAAAACTTCTCTGGAAATTACAGTTAAACTGGTAAAATACTGGAAGGATGAGCTGAAGATGTCAGGAATGAGAGATAGTCAATGTGTGTGAAGTATAGTGATGGAGAGAGTGGTACAAGGCAAAACTGAGAGGTAGATTCAGGTGGATTATACAGGCACCTGAGGGCCATGTTACAATTTTAAAATTTGATCTTAAGTGCACTGGAAGTCATTGAAAGGTTCAAAGAGATCTAAAAATAAGCCTATATTTTTAATAGATACTCTGACTTCTGGTTGTGTGAAGAATAGATTGCAAGAGAACAAAATTGAAAAGAGATGGGCTGTTCAGTGGGGGATATCTATCAGGAGGTTACTGCATAGGGCTTGGTGAGAGATGATGGTGATTTGGACCAGATTAATGGCAGGGCAGTGGAGACAAAATGAAGTGGACATGTATTATGAAGGCAGTATAGCTTGACCATGGGGTGGACTGGGGAGACTGTGAATGAGTTATTAAGAATGGCTTACACTTCTATTATGAAGAACCAGGTGGATGGAGGCACCTGGATGTATAGAAATGGGGAAGAATGGAGCAGGAGCAGCTTTAACAAAATTGAGGATTAAAAGCCCAGAGTTAGGAATCATTGTTCTAGAGAGGTTGAGAGGAAAGATACAGTGAAAGACAGACATTTAGAGTAGCAAAGGAATACTCCTGAGAATGACAGAACCCTTAGTGAAAGTTCAACAGGGATAGACTTTGAGGGACAATCCTCATAATTTAGGAGAACAATGGACCTGGGTGCTTGGTAAGAACCTCAGGAGAAGACATAGAACTCTTGATTATGGACAATTTGTTTGCCTTTGGACAAATCACTTAGCCTATTGGCCTCTACTCAGTCATCTATTAAATGAACATGTTGGATGAGATAGGGTTTCTTTTTATTCTAGCATTCTGTGATTCTTTGCAGTAGGAGACAGCAGGAGTTTTGGAGTCATAAAGATGGAGTTCAGTTCAAGCTCTCTAATTTCCACATATACAAAATGGGACTAATACTAATGAGGTAGCACATATAAAGTACCTTACATGTTGGAAGTGCCTTTCTTCCTTTTTTTCCTCTTAATGCTAATCAATAGTTCTTATATATTTCAATTGGGAATTAGTCATATACTTTTCTTTTTTTTTTTTTTTTTTTTTTTTTTTTGCGGTACGCGGGCCTCTCACTGTTGTGGCCTCTCCCATTGTGGAGCACAGGCTCCAGACACGCAGGCTCAGCGGCCATGGCTCACGGGCCTAGCCGCTCCGCGGCATGTGGGATCTTCCCGGACCAGGGCACGAACCCGTGTCCCCTGCATCAGCAGACGGACTCTCAACCACTGCGCCACCAGGGAAGCCCCAGTCATATACTTTTCTATACGATCTTTTTTTTTAAACATCTTTATTGGAGTATAATTGCTTTAAAATGTTGTTTTAGTTTCTGCTTTATAACAAAGTGAATCAGTTATACATATACATATGTTCCCATACCTCTTCCCTCTTGCGTCTCCCTCCCTCCCACCCTCCCTATCCCACCCCTAGTCTAGGTGGTCACAAACCACCTAGCTGATCTCCTAGTGCTATGCGGCTACTTCCCACTAGCTATCTATTTTACGTTTGGTAGTGTTTATATGTCCATACCACTCTCTCACTTTGTCACAGCTTACCCTTCCCCCTCCCCATATCCTCAAGTCCATGCTGTAGCAGGTCTGTGTCTTTATTCCTGTCTTACCCCTAGGTTCTTCATGACCTTTTTTTTTTCTTAGATTCCATATATATGTGTTAGCATACGGTATTTGTTTTTCTCTTTCTGACTTACTTCACTCTGTATGGCAGACTCTAGGTCCATCCACCTCACTACAAATAACTCAATTTCGTTTCTTTTTAAGGCTGAGTAATATTCCATTGTGTATATGTGCCACATCTTCTTTATCCATTC
>NC_041217.1:119326025-119327339 GCF_002837175.3 Physeter macrocephalus
TCTCTTATGACCCTTTGTATTTCTGTGGTGTCAGTTGTAACTTTTCCTTTTTCATTTCTAATTTTATTAATTTGAGTCCTCTCCCTTTTTTTTCTTCATGAGTCTGGCTAAAGGTTTATGAATTTTGTTTATCTTCTCAAAGAACCAGCTATTAGTTTCATTGATCTTTGCTATTGTTTTCTTCATCTCTATTTCATTTATTTCTGCTTCAATCTTTATGATTTCTTTCCTTCTACTAACTTTGGGTTTTGTTTGTTTATCTTTCTCTAGTTGCTTTAAGTGTAAGATTAGGTTATTTGAGATTTGTCTTGTTTCCTGAGGTAAGATTATATTGCTATAAACTTCCCTCTTAGAACTGCTTTTGCTGCATCCCATAGGTTTTGGGTCATTGTGTCTCCATTGTCATTTGTTTCTAGGTATTTTTTGATTTCCTCTTTGATTTCTTCAGTGATCACTTCGTTATTAAGTAGTGTATTGTTTAGTCTCCATGTGTTTGTATTTTTTGTTGTTGTTGTTATGGTACGCGGGCCTCTCACTGTTGTGGCCTCTCCCGTTGCAGAGCACAGGCTCCGGACACACAGGCTCAGCGGCCATGGCTTACGGGCCCAGCCGCTCCGCGGCATGTGGGATCTTCCCAGACCGGGGCACGAACCCGTATCCCCTGCATTGGCAGGCGGATTCTCAACCACTGCGCCACCAGGGAAGCCCCTGTTTGTATTTTTAACAGATCTTTTCCTGTAATTGGTATCTAGTCTCATAGCATTGTGGTCAGAAGAGATACTTTATATGATTTCAATTTTCTTAAATTTACCAGGGCTAGATTTGTGACCCATGATATGATCTATCCTGGAGAATGTACCATGAGTACTTGAGAAAAATGTGTATTCTGTTGTTTTTGGATGGAATGTCCTATAAATATCAATTAAGTCCATCTTGTTTAATGTATCATTTAAAGCTTGTGTTTCCTTATTTATTTTCATTTTGGATGATCGGTCCATTGGTGAAAGCGGGGTGTTAAAGTCCCCTACTATGATTGTGTTACTGTCAATTTCCCCTTTTATGGCTGTTAGTATTTGCCTTATGTATTGAGGTGCTCCTATGTTGGGTGCATAAATATTTACAATTGTTATATCTTCTTCTTGGATCGATCCCTTGATCTTTATGTAGTGTCCTTCTTTGTCTCTTGTAATAGTCTTTATTTTGAAATCCATTTTGTCTGATATGAGAATTGCTACTCCAACTTTCTTCTGATTTCCACTTGCATGGAATATCTTTTTCCATCCCCTCACTTTCAGTCTGTATGTGTCCCTAGGT
>NC_041217.1:119328000-119328697 GCF_002837175.3 Physeter macrocephalus
TCCAGCTTTCTTTTGATTTCCATTTGAATGGAATATCTTTTTCCATCCCCTCACTTTCAGTCTGTATGTGTCCCTAGGTCTGAAATGGTTCTCTTGTAGACAGCATATATACCAGTCTTGTTTTTGTATCCATTCAGCCAGTCTGTGTCTTTTGGTGGGAGCATTTAATCCATTTACATTTAAGGTAATTATCAATATGTATGTTCCTATTCCTATTTTCTTAATTGTTTTGGGTTTGTTATTGTAGGTCTTTTCCTTCTCTTGCATTTCTTGCTTAGAGAAGTTCCTTTAGCATTTGTTGTAAAGCTGGTTTGGTGGTGCTGAACTCAGCTTTTGCTTGTCTGTAAAGGTTCTAATTTCTCCATCAAATCTGAATGAGGTCCTTGCTGGGTAGAGTAATCTTGGTTGTAGGTTTTTCTCCTTCATCCCTTTAAATATGTCCTGCCACTCCCTTCTGGCTTGCAGAGTTTCTGCTGAAAGATCAGCTGTTAACCTTATGGGAATTCCCTTGTGTGTTATTTGTTGTTTTTCCCTTTCTGATTTTAATATGTTTTCTTTGTATTTAATTTTTGGTAGTTTGATTAATATGTGTCTTGGCGTGTTTCTCCTTGAATTTATCCTGTATGGGGCTCTCTGTGCTTCCTGTACTTGATTAAGTATTTCCTTTCCCATATTAGGGAAGTTTTCAACTATAATC
>NC_041217.1:119329197-119331845 GCF_002837175.3 Physeter macrocephalus
GGGACAACTTCCCCGGGAGAACGCACGGCGTGCCTCAGGCTGGTGCAACGTTATGCTAGCCTCTGCCGCCGCAGGCTCGCCCCACATCCGTACCCCTCCCTCCCCGCGGCCTGAGTGAGCCAGAGGCCCCGAATCAGCTGCTCCTTTAACCCCATCCTGTCTGGGCGGGAAGAGACGCCCTCAGGCGACCTACTCGTAGAGGTGTGTCCAAATCCAAAGCTGAACCCCAGGAGCTGTGCGAACAAAGTAGAGAAAGGGAAATCTCTCCCAGCAGCCTCAGGAGCAGTGGATTAAATCTCCGCAATCGGCTTGATGTACCCTGCATCTGTGGAATACCTGAATAGACAATGAATCATCCCAAATTGAGGAGGTGGACTTTGGGAGCAAAGATATATATATCTTTTTCCTTTATCTCTTTTTGTGTGTATGTATATGCTTCTGTGTGTGATTTTGTCTGTATAGCTTTGCTTTTACCATTTGTCGTAGGGTTCTGTCTGTCCGTTTTGTTGTTTGTTTGGTTTTTTTAGTATAGTTTTTACCACTTATTATCATTGGTGGATTTGTTTTTTGGTTTGGTTTCTCTTCTTTCTCTCTTTTTTGTTTCATTAGTTAATTTTTTTTAATTTTTAATAATTATTTTTAATTTTAATAACTTTATTTTATTTTTTCTTTATTTCTTTCTTTTTTTCTCCCTTTTATTCTGATCTGTGTTGATGACAGGGTTTTGGTGCTCTGGCCAGGTGCCAGGCCTGTTCCTCTGAGGTGGAAGAGCCAAGTTCAGGACATTGTTCCACCAGAGACCTCCCATCTCTATGTAATATCAAACGGCAAAAATCTCCAAGAGCTCTCCAACTCAACGCCAAGACCCAGCTCCACTCAAAGACCAGCAAGCTACAGTGCTGGACACACTATGCCAAACGACTAGCAAGCCAGGAACACAACCTCACCCATTTGAAGAGATTATAGTTGAAAACTTCCCTACTGTGGGAAAGGAAATAGTCAATCAAGTCCAGGAAGCACAGAGGGTCCCATACTGGATAAATCCAAGGAAAAACATTCCAAGACAAACTATTAATCAAACTATCAAAAATTAAATACAAAGAAAAAATATTAAAAGCAGCAAGGGAAAAACAACAAATAACATACAAGGGAATCCCCATAAGGTTAACAGCTGATTTTCAGCAAGAAACTCTGCAAGCCAGAAGGGAGTGGCAGGACATATTTAAAGTGATGAAAGGGAAAAACCTACAACCAAGATTACTCTACTCAGCAAGGATCTCATTCAGATTTGATGGAGAAATTAAAACCTTTACAGACAAGCAAAAGCTGAGAGAATTCAGCACCACAAAACCAGCTTTACAACAAATTCTAAAGGAACTTCTCCAGGCAGGAAACACAAGAGAAGGAAAAGACCTACAATAACAAACCCAAAACAATTAATAAAATGGTAATAGGAACATACATATCGATAACTGCCTTAAATGTAAATGGATTAAATGCTCCAACCAAAAGACGGAGACTGGCTGAATGGATACAAAAACAAGACCATTTATATGCTGTCTACAAGAGATGGACTTCAGACCTAGGGACACATACAGACTGAAAGTGAGGGGATGGAAAAAGATATTCCATGAAAATGGAAATCAGAAGAAAGCTGGATTAGCAATTCTCATATCAGACAAAATAGACTTTAAAACAAAGACTATTACAAGAGACAAAGAAAGACACTACATAATGATCAAGGGATCAATCCAAGAAGAAGATATAACAACTGTAAATAATTCAGCACCCAACACAGGAGCACCTCAATACATAAGGCAAATGCTAACAGCCATAAAAGGGGAAATCAACAGTAACACAATCATAGTAGGGGACTTTAACACCCCACTTTCACCAATGGACCGATCATCCAAAATGAAAGTAAATAAGGAAACACAAGCTTTAAATGATACATTAAACAAGATGGACTTAATTGATACATATAGGATATTCAATCCAAAAATAACAGAATACACTTTCTTCTCAAGTACTCATGGAACATTCTCCAAAAGAGATCATATCTTGGGTCACAAATCAAACCTTGGTAAATTTAAGAAAATTGAAATCATATCAAGTATCTTTTCCGACCACAATGCTGTAAGACTAGATATCAATTACAGGGGAAAATCTGTAAAAAATACAAACAAATAGAGGCTGAACAATACACTAAATAATAACCAAGAGATCATTGAAGAAAGCAGAGGAAATCAAAAAGTACCTAGAAACAAATGACAATGAAAACACGACGACCCAGAACCTATGGGATGCAGCAAAAGCACCTCTAAGATGGAAGTACATAGCAATACAATCCTATCTTAAGAAACAAGAAACATCTCACAAAAACAACCTAACCTTACACCTAAAGCAAACAGAGAAAGAAGAACAAAAAGACACCCAAAGTTAGCAGAAGGAAAGAAATCATAAAGACCAGATCAGAAATAAATGAAGAAGAAATGAAGAAAACAATAGCAAAGATCAATAAAACTAAAAGCTGGTTCTTTGAGAAGATAAACAAAATTGATAAACCATTAGCCAGACTCATCAAGAAAAAGAGGGAGAGGACTCAAATCAATAAAATTAGAATGAAAAAGGAGAAGTTACAACAGACA
>NC_041217.1:119331920-119365307 GCF_002837175.3 Physeter macrocephalus
GAGACTGAACCAGGAAGAAACAGAAATATAAACAGACCAATCACAAACACTGAAATTGAAACTGTGATTAAAAATCTTCCCACAAACAAAAGCCCAGGAGAGATGGCTTCACAGGCAAATTCTATCAAACATTGAGAGAAGAGCTAACACCCATCCTTCTCAAGCTCTTCAAAATACAGCAGAGGGAGGAACACTCTCAAACTCATTCTATGAGGCCACCATCACTCTGATACCAAAACCAGACAAAGATGTCACAAAGAAAGAAAACTACAGGTCAATATCACTGATGAACATAGATGCAAAAATCCTCAACAAAATACTAGCAAACAGAATCCAACAGCACATTAAAAGGATCATACACCATGATCAAGTGGGGTTTATCCCAGGAATGCAAGGATTCTTCAATACACGCAAATCAATCAATGTGATACACCATATTAACAAATTGAAGGAGAAAAACCATATGATCATCTCAATAGATGCAGAGAAAGCTTTCGACAAAATTCAACACCCATTTATCATAAAAACCTTCCAGAAAGCAGGCATAGAGAGAACTTACCTCAACATAATATAGGCCATATATGACAAACCCATAGCCAACATCGTTGTCAATGGTGAAAAACTGAAACCATTCCACTAAGGTCAGGAACAACACAGGGTTGCCCACTCTCACTAATACTATTCAACATTGTTTTGGAAGTTTTAGCCACAGCAATCAGAGAAGAAAAAGAAATAAAAGGAATCCAATACGGACAAGAAGAAGTAAAGCTGTCACTGTTTGCAAATGACATAATATACTATACATAGAGAATCCTAAAGATGCTACCAGATAACTACTAGACCTAATCAATGCATTTGGTAAAGTAGCAGGATACAAAATTAATGCACAGAAATTTGTTGCATTCCTATACACTAATGATGAAAAATCTGAAAGTGAAATTAAGGAAACACTCCCATTTACCATTGCAACAAAAAGAATAAAATACTTAGGAAAAAACCTACCTAAGGAGACAAAAGACCTGTATGCAGAAAACTATGACACTTCCTATACACTAATGATCAAAAATCTGACAGAGAAATTAAGGAAACACTCCCATTTACCATTGCAACAAAAAGAATAAAATACTTAGGAAAAAACCTACCTAAGGAGACAAAAGACCTGTATGCAGAAAACTATGACACTGATAAAAGAAATTAAAGATGATACAAACAGATGGAGAGATATATCATGTTCTTGGATTGGAGGAATCAACATTGTGAAAATGACTATACTACCCAAAGCAATCTACAGATTCAATGCAATCCACAGATTCAATGCAATCCCTATGAAATTACCACTCACATTTTTCACAGAACAAGAACAAAAAATTTCAAAATTTGTGTGGAAACACAGAAGACCCTGAATAGTCAAAGCAATCTTGAGAAAGAAAAATGGAGCTGGAGCAATCAGGCTCCCTGACTTCAGACTATACTACAAAGTTACAGTAATCAAGACAGTATGGTACTGGCACAAAAACAGAAATATAGATTAATGGAACCGGATAGAACACCCAGAGATAAACCCATGCACATATTTTCACCTTATTTTTGATAAAGAAGGCAAGAATATACAATGGAGAAAAGACAGCCTCTTCAATAAGTGGTGCTGGGAAAACTGGACAGCTACATGTAAAAGAATGAAATTAGAACACTCCCTAACACCATACACAAAGATAAACAAAATGGATTGAAGACCTACATGTAAGGCCAGACACTATAAAACTCTTAAAGGAAAACATAGGCAGAACACTCTATGACATAAATAACAGCAAGATCCTTTTTGACCCACCTCCTAGAGAAGTGGAAATAAAAACAAAAATAAACAAATGGGACCTAATGAAACTTAAAAGCTTTTGCACAGAGAAGGAGACCATACACAAAACAAAAAGACAACCCTCAGAATGGGAGAAAATATTTTCAAATGAAGCAAGTGACAAAGGATTAATCTCCAGAATTTACAAGCAGCTCATGCAGCTCAATACCAAAAAAGAAACATCCCAATCCAAAAATGGGCAGAAGACCTAAATAGACATTTCTCCAAGAAGATATACAGATTGCCAACAAACACATGAAAGAATGCTCAACATGTATGCGTTAGGGATGGGAGATAATCCATCATCTTACATAAAGTGATTGGCCCTCATGACAGATGCAGTGACCTTTATAAGCAAATGAAACCAGGATGTGGATTTCATCTTTTACTTATTGAGATAGCCACATTTGATGTTTTGCTTTTAAACTTTTGTGGGTTTTTAACTTTTTTTTTGTTCAGAAAAAAAGATGAAACTAAAGGAGAAACGTTAATCATAAAATGATATTTTGTATATCTTTTATTCTCAGGAAAGAGATTTGAAACAACACTTTCGCTTGAGAATGGATAATAGAACTCTTTGTTCAGCTTCTCAGAGCATAAACTATACAGCATTTCCTATCATGTACTAGAAAATGCTATTATTTGTAAAAAAAAAAAAAAAAAATAAAGGTCATGAAGAACCTAGGCGCAGGACGGGTATAAAGATGCAGACCTACTAGTGAATGGATTTGAGGACATGGGTAGCAGAAAGGGGAAGCTGGGACAAAGTGAGAGAGTGGCACGTACATATATACACTACCAAATGTAAAACCGATAGCTAGTGGGAAGGAGCCGCATAGCACAGGGAGATCAGCTCGGTGCTTTGTGACCACCTAGAGGGGTGGGACATGGAGGGTGGGAGGGAGGGAAATGCAAGAGGGAAGAGATATTGGGATATATTTATATGTAGAGCTGATTCACTTTGTTATAACGCAGAAACTAACACACCATTGTAAAGCAATTATACTCCAATAAAGATGTTAAAAAAAAAAAGTGACTTTCCATCGAGGCTCTGCTAAGACTATTACTGAGTTTTAAGGACACAGTTAATGCATTTTTGACAGAGTTGTGTATTTGTTCAAATTAATACACTGAAACCTGAATTGAAGGGTGTTGAAGTTAAAACTGTTGATTGTAATCAACCTAGTTGATTATACAGTGCTAATAAGTAATTAATTAAAATAAAAAGGTATATTAAATATAGTTAAGTTTCACTAGAAATAAAAACGATTTGAGAACAAGAAAGTGTCTAATAAATGCCAGGTAACTAAAGTGGTTCCTAGTAGCTTTTATACAATAAAAATAGAAAAGACATAGTCCCACACAATAAGCTGTGCTCGAGAAAGAGAAGGGAAGGGAAGGGAAGGAGGCAAAAAGGAGAGGAGAGGAGACAAGACGAGAGGAGATGAGAGGATGGCAGAGGAGGGGAGAGGTGGGGAGGGGAGGAGACTATATTGATTTCTCCCAGGAACAACTGGAACTGTTAGTAGAATAGCACATGTTGTTTAGATCAGTAAGGTTTATTCTAAAACAAGATGAATATTCTTTCATCTCTTCTGTGAATGTATTATGTCAGCTGAGCAACTTTACACACAAGAAGGAAATAAACCACTTTCCCACATCATGAAAGTTCCAGAAAAAAGGAAATAGATTTGTTACAATTTATCAAAACCCAAGTTCAAGCAGGCCTCAGCAGCTTATTTTATATCTGAAGTAATATTAACAGTAGTCATGCAGGCTTCATTGTTTGTTGCCCCTACACACTCTGTAAGACCTCAGAGCTATGAAAATTTCTCAGTACCTGTTCCTGAGAGTTCAGAAGATATCATGTATTTATGAATAAACCAAACGAGTGATCTTGCGATATTTGCTGTTCTACTGTTCCCATGGATTGTTAGCACATTTACTGACCTTCACTGCTGCTTCTATTAGGTACAAAAGCCTATACCAAACAACACTATTCCTCCCCCCTCCCCCTCTCCTCCTCCTTTGTCTCCTCCCCCACCTTTTTAAATTATAGCCCTCTCTCCAAGGGGATTGTCTAGGTACAGATCTAAGTGCCAAGCACCACACACCTAGTACTCAGATTTGCTCCTCTAACCCAGTTTGAATCTATTTTATGGTTTCCATGTCTGTGCTTAAATTTATCATCTCTTCATGCATGTTTTTAATCTTTTCTATTAGATTCTTTAGTAATATTTTGTATCACTGTTATTTAAAGTTCTGGTCTGATAAATCCAACAACTGGGTCATCTCTGAGCCTGTTTCTATTGACTGCTTCCTCTGTTGAGCACATTTTCTTGCTTCTGTGTGTATCTTGTATTTTATTGCATTCTAATTAATTTTAATTAAAAAACTAGAAAATAAAATAAATAATATTTACTTCCAGAAGAGAGTACACACCACTTTTCCAGCCAGGCTGCTTCTATGGTCTTTTTGCAGCATTAGTTTAATTCAATTCACGACTGGCTTTAAATGTTTTGAGGATAGGATTGAGATTTTTTTTTTCTCCATCAGTAGGAGTTAGGCTCTGAGCATTGATGAGATTCCTGAGATCTCTTTATGCTTTACAGCAATGCCTCCAGCTTGCTGAACTGTGGGAGATCTCCCTCTGCTTACAGCAAGGATGACAGACCCTGGATTTGCTTGGAAGTTCTCTTTGCTCTCCAGGCCTGCTTCAGGATTTATGAGATTGATATCTCTCTCTTCACTGCTACCCTGCTGCCAACTTCAAAGGGTAGCTGCTTACACTCTGTGAAGGTCCAGAATGCCTTGGGGAGCTTTTTCTTAGCTCTCCTGCCCCACCTCAACATGGGTGACTGAAATCCTGGAGTGCCTTCAGTGGGTTTCTTCAATGCTCCTGCCCTATTCCCTGCTTTCAGGTGGCTGCCTGTCTTGCACTTTCTCATCTCTCCTGTTCTGCCTTCAGGCTTTGGTATACTATCCCCAAACACTCAGTGAAGACGTTTGAAAAGAGTTGGTGGGTGGATGCCAGTCTGTCTGGGGCTGAGGTTCCTTGAAATTCTAATCTGTCATACCTGACATTTGGCAGCCATTAAAAGTTCTTTAAATGTTCCGTTGGTTTCTCCTTATCCTATCTCTGGTAAATTCTTCCTCCCCCAGTGTTCCAAAAGGCATGAGAATAGCCAGGTGTCTTCTATGAAGCCATGTCTTATTTTCTAGAATATGATTGATTTAGTTTTGTGTTCTCAGCTCTACAATGGTTTTAAAATCATAGTTAGCTTGTTTTGGTAACTGGGTTGAGAGCAATGGTTTCTTATGACTTTTTACACCTCAACCAGAAACCTCCCCAACTTGCTTTTCAGAGAAAAATAATGCTCTTTCACATTCATATTTCATAGGTTTATATAATATTCAATTAGTTTAGGTAACTGTTACAACTGAATAGCTGTCATGATTGGTTTGGAGACAAACAAAACTGAATCTGGGTAAATAGTAGTTAACTGGTAGTAAAAGAAATGCAAGGGCACTATTAGCCTCACTTATGGCGTGGACATCAGTAAGTAGGTTTTAAACTGGTGAGAACTCTCAAAGAACTAAAGAAAAAACCCACAAGATTTTACCATAACAAAATCAAATTTACCTGTAACAAATCTGACCCTGTATAACACTGACATAAAAGTAGTGTTTTAAACAAATGACAACTCTCCCTTAGGAGTGCTAATTATGTACATTACTCCAACTAGCAAACAAGGTATAAAATCTTTACTGATCCAATTCAAATATTAGTTTAACAAACATTTTTATACTTTCTATATTGCTAAGTCATTCTACTTGGGTTTGTTACTGGAAATTGATTATCCATATGTTGGATTGTCTCTGTTTTGCATACTTACTAATTGACACCTCCTAATTCCTTCAATCTTCTTTTAATCTGTATTTTTTTAATAATCTTAAACAATTCCATTATGTTAGCAATTTAATTTTCAGCAATGACTATTCTGTTCATTGTCTTTGATAATTTATCCCTTGATTTCATAAGGATGTTTTAATTATCAATTTGTTTATTTAGGTATCTAGTGCCTCTCTTTTCCCTCATTTTTTTGAATTTATGACAAACTCACTCAGTCCCATGACATACACATTCATTTATGTACAAATACACATACACACACACACACACACACACACACACATTCTGATGCTTCTTATATTTATATCCCTTGCCCAGATTTCTCAGAACTCTACACTTATATATCTAATGTCTTATTTGACTTGACCTCTTGACTTAAATGTCTAATAAGTCTCTCAAATACAACATGTCTAAAAGTAAGTTCCTTATCTCTCCCACCCACCTACCTGAACCTATTCATCTACAACCCTCCCTAACTCAACTAATGGCAACTCCACACTTTCAATTCTTCACATCAGAAGAATCTGGGATTATCCTTGATGCCATTGTTTCTCTCATACCCACATCTAAACTTGTAGGCGCTACTTCTTCTTTTTTTTTTTTTTTTTGGCGGTACGCGGGCCTCTCACTGTTGTGGCCTCTCCCGCTGCGGAGCACAGGCTCTGGACGCGCAGGCTCAGCGGCCATGGCTCACGGGCCTAGCCACTCCGCGGCACGTGGGATCTTCCTGGACCGGGGCACGAACCCGTGTCCCCTGCATCGGCAGGCGGACTCTCAACCACTGCGCCACCAGGAAAGCCCTGTAGGCTCTACTTTGAAATTATATCCAGAATTTATTTAATTATCTTTTCCCACACCACTGCTACCATCCACCATCTTGGTCCAAACCACCATGATCTCTTGCCCGGATTTTTTGTAATAATGTCCTAATCTATCTGCCTCCCTGTATATCTACCCATCTATCTATCTGTCTATCTATCTACCTATTTATCTATCTGTCTATCTTCCTTTCTCTCCTATTATATTTGGCCACTAGTTATTTTCTGAAATCTTGTTACATGCCTTCCATAGTTCCACAGGGTTTGAAAAACCACTTGGGATGGGGGGTGGAGGTGGGGTTGTGCCATCCTGTGTGAAAAACACCCTCAGGCTTTGGCTTGTTTCAGTTGAGTTACCAGAATGGTCTTTGAGCAGGGTAGAAGGTGGAGGTTGAGCTTCCACTCAGCTTTTTAATTCCACATTCTTAAACATATAACAATAGTTAACAATTACTAGACCATTGAGCCAAGCATCTAATATGGAATATTGAGACCCAAATTAATAAATAGATAAAAGAAACTTAGAAGAAGCAAAGTTATGCAGGAAGGAGAAATATTGAAAAATACAACTATTATTAAAATTCTCTGAGATAAAAGGAGATAATGCATCAGTAATACATGCAGAGAATTCTATAAAAAGGAAAAGGGACATTCAACAAATAAAAAAGACCCTTGAAAATTAAAAATATGATTGCAAAACACTTCAATCACACTTTTGATATCCAAGGGCTCTTTTTATTCTTTGAATGTCTTGTCCCTTTTTATAGAATTCTGTACATGTATTATTTGGAAAATGTAATGGATATTTTCTATTTGTCTTTACATTTCCATTTTCTCTTGCCACCTGTAGAGTACAGACCCCAAGTTAACCAGCTCCCAGTGGTTCACACCCTATAAAATCCCTTCCCTTTGAGTGTGGGTGAAATGTTGACTTGCTTCTAACTAATAGAATAAGGCAAAGATGATGGGATGTCACTCCCAAGATTGGATTACATCATATGGCAAAGGTGATGGGCTGACAGTTCCATAAGTAGGTTAGGTAATATGGTAAAGGTAGTAAGATGTCACGCCTATGGTTACTTTATCGTATGCATATACATATGTAAAGAGAGACTAGCAAAATGAAGATTATATATATATAAAGGTCTCAGAGGGAGCGAGAGAGAGACTTCCTGTAGAGAGAGGAACTAGCAAAATGAAGTCATCTGTCACCTTCTAGTATGCACTAGAGAGACTCTCCTGCTGGCCTTAAAGAAAGTTCCATGTTGTGAACTGCCTATGGAAGGGTTGACATGACAAGGAACTGCAGGTGGCCGCAGCCACCAAAATACAGCCAGCAAAAAGCCAGATTCCTCATATAGTTGCAAAGAAATTCTTCCAACAAACCTGAAAGAGCTTAGAAGTGAATTCTTCCCCAGTGAAGCCTCCATACCAACAGCCTTTATTGCAACCTGCTGAGATCTTGAGGCAGAGAATGCAGCTAAGTCAAGCATGGATACCTGATCCACAGAAATGGTGAGACAGTAAATATGTGTAAGCCACTAAGTTTTGGTAACTTTGCTATTCCACAGCAATAGAAGAAAACTTATGAAGCTTTACAGAACTGCCTCAGCAGTTAACAGGTTGTACTCTGGGAACAATTGCCTGGGTTCAAAATTCAGTTCTGCCACTTACTTGAACAAGTTACTTAACCTCTTTCTTCCACAGTTTTGTCATGTATAAAATGGGTATAATAACTGTACCTACCTCAGTGAATAATTATGTACGTTAAATGAGTTAATATATATATAAAGCACTAGAATAGTGCCTGGCACATAATAAGAACTATGTGTTTGCTATTATGATAATTCTAATAATAAGCTAATAAATATGAATAAATAATATAAACTAACATAATATAAAATAATAAAATGAAAGAATATAAACATAATTAAATAGTTATGATAAACAATATAAAATAATTTTAAAATAATTAATACATTACTATCATTATATCAATCAGAATAGACTAAGTTATGCTGCAGGAACAAAAATCTCAAAGTCTCAGTGACTTTAAGCACAAACATTTATTTCTTGCTCACATTAAATGTCCACTGCTGATAGCAACATTCTCTGTTTACTGTATTCTCATTGACCCAGGCTGATGGAGCAGCTACCAACTTGAGTATTGCCAGTCACTGTATCAGAGCAAAAAAAAAAAGTCTGGAGAGTTTCACTTTAGTAATTAAATGCTCCAGTCTGGAAGTGACACACCCCATTTTTGCTACAACTCTTTGGCTCCATCCAACTATCAGGGAATCCAAAACATACAATCTTACCATACACTCAAAAGTGGAGAAAAACAGAAATGTTTGGCAAAAAGAATACTACACTTGTTACTTTTAGTATTAGTATCGGACTCTTTAATCTATGAACATGTTTTGACTAATATAAAAACTAAATTTAAGAAAGAAAATAAGGTGCCATCTAGATTCAAAATGGGATAATCATAATTATCATTGTCTGAAGTTGTTTCGGATATTAGACTCCTCCAAATCTGACTTGTATGTAAGTTATTGAAAACAAATCACTAATTTTTCAACATACTTCAAATACACCAAGATACCTTTGCCTCTTAATACTACAGGTATTTTATTGAATAGATATTTTCTTTTGTAATGTAAACATTGCAATTCTACTTGTTCCACTACAATATAAAAAGCATAGCTTTTTCTTTCTTCAAGATAGTAGCTACAAACAGAAAAACAGAAAAACTACAAGGACCATCATGTGGAAAAGCCTCATTGCATCCGGCCGGGGCCCCCAAATTGTATAGTCATGCTCTGTTTCTGGAGCTTGACAACTGCTCCTCCTCCTGCTCCAAGAAACCAAGCCTATAAACAAGGATTATCCTGGGCTGAGAGAGAGCCTCAGAGGCCAGGAGCAGACCATAGTGACCATAGTTCATTGTAGTTTTGTTGTCTTCTGAGACTAGCAGTGGATCTTCACAATTGCTGTTTTTTGGGGGGGAAAAGATATATCCCTACTTCACATCATACACTTAAATAATTCCAGACTAAGTAACTTTTAAACATGATACATATAAATAGATGATCTTCAGGTGGTAAATGCTTTCCTAAACTTGACTCTAAATAAAATAAATACATTTGGCAATGCACAGAAAAAGACAATCATAATTGAGAAGTTTTTTTTTGCTAAGAATAACAAAAACAGAAACAATGCCAATATAAATGGAAAAGAAGATAGCTACGATATAAATGAGAGGAAAATAGGTTAACGTCATTCTGTATAAAGATAATATATAAATATATTCAATAGAAAAGGATACTGTCACAGAAAATAGGAAAAGAAAGGGAAATTTTTCAAAAGAATACAAACAGTTAATAACATATACATAAAGTATAATCTATTTAAAATCACAATGAATATTAAAACTATATTCTGTTTTGATTCTTTGCTAAAAGATAAAATGACTTATAATAACCATCATTATTGAGCTTGTGGAAAAAACAGGCACTACTATTTAATGGTAATGTAACTTGGTTCAATTTTTCTGGAAGGTAATTTTCATTATGTATCAAAAACCCTAAAATTATCCATATTCTTCGACTCAGCAATTTTATTTCTTTAAATTTCCATTAGGAAACAACCAGAGGTAGATTGAAAACAATCTAAATGTTCTATAATAAGAGATTGATTAAATAAATTATTATAATCCAGATGATGAAACACTAGCAGGCATTTTACATTATTTAGTAATAAGAGCATTAAATGAAATGAGAAAAGTATCATGCTTATTGTTAAGTGAAAAAGGAAAACTATAAAATATTAAGAATGGAGTAATCAGAGTCACTAAAATAATAAATAATAAAACACTATTTTAAAATATCTATACAGAAATAAAAGCTGGAAAGCTAAAAAACCAAGGTTATCAAAATGGCTATATATCTCTAGACAGGGAACTCACAAGTGACTCTTCTTTTAACATAAAAACATTTTATTAATTTTGAAACAGTCTCAAATTTATAGAAAAGTTGTAAGTACTGTACAAAGAAATTTTATTTCCTGAACCATTTGAGAATCATTTGTCATCATGTTGCCCCAACACCCCTGAATACTTTAGGGTGTATTTCCTACAAATGAGAACATTCTTATACACAGCCACATATCATATCAAACATAACAAAATCACATCAATAACATATCAAAATTACAAAAATAACATTGATACATTACTACCATCTAATCCTCAGTCCCATTCAATTATTTCCACTAAATGTCCACAAAATGCATATTACAGCAAAATAAACCTAGTTCAGAATCACATGTTGCATTTAGTTCTCATGTCACTTTAGTTTCCTTTGTCCTCAGTTCCTCAGTTTTTCCTTGACTTTCCTGACCTTGACAGTTTTGAAGTTTATAAGCCAGTAATTTTGTAGAATGTCTCTCAATTGGTGTTTGGTATGCTCTCATATTAGATTCTAGTTAAGCATCTGTGCCAGGAATATCAAAAAGTGATGATGTGTTCCTCTCATTGCATCCTATCGGGTAGCTCATGATTTTGATTTGTCATAATTACAGTGACGTTCACTTTGATCACTTTAGTAAAGTTGTGTCTCCCAGGTTTCTCCACTGTAAAGTTACTCTTTTCTCACTTGTAATTAGGAAGTATTTTTGTATGGAGGTATTTTGGGACTATGTAAATACCCTCTTCTTCATCAAACTTCAATTTTTAAATTTATATCACTAAGGACTCATGGTTTCCTATTTTATTATAATTCGTTAATAATATTATTTATTCTAATGCTTAGTTTGTCTCCTGTTTGAACAGTGGGAGCTTATTTACACTGGTTTCTATGTCCTTTCTTTCTTCCTTTTTTCCTTTCTCCCTTTCTCCCTCCTTCCTTCCTTCCCTCCCTCTTTCTTTCCTTCTTTCTTTCTTTCTTTCTTTTGGCAGGGGGACATGCCCCCATCATTTGTTGAGTACTTCTTTGCTTTCTGTCACAAGGTGTTCTGGGCTCTTACTTTCTTTGCCCCAGTCCTGGAATCAGTTATTTTTCCAAGGAGCCTTGGTTCCTTTTAGTGGAGAATGGTATTTAAAGCCAAGATCTCAGAGCTAGATGTGCTCATTGTTAATGGTGTGTCGCTGTTCTCAGGCCATCTCAGTTTACAGAGCTGGGGAATATATGTATTTAAATGCATAATTACATCTATATTTACTAGTGTATCTATTTATAGTTATTAAAATCTGAGTCCACACAAATGCCTTTAATTCCAATCAAACATCATAGGGTTCTTTATAGTTTTCTCCCTTTTCATATTTGCAAATCCCTTTCCAGACACTGATAAACTTAGCTCCTATCATTCTTAATATATTTACTTATATGACTCCTTCCCCGGTACGTACCAATCTCTTGTCCCTCTAGGGCTCTGAATCCCCAAGGCAGGCCCCTGCCACCCCATCCCTCCTTACCCCACTGGCACTCTGTACCACATGTTGGGCTGCTTATCCACAGAGATGCCCTCCCCACCTTGCTCAGGATCTTGACTCCCTGGGGAAGTCCTCCTATGAAGATGTCCTCCTAATTTCTCTAGGACTCCCAGAGGATGGTGTAAGGAGATCCCATGCTCTGGCCTAAGGCAACTTCCTACCACCAGGAACACATGCCTGCTCTGTCCCACCAAATGGCTCTAAGATCCAATTGGTCAGGGAAGGTAAGGGAATGAGGAATAGAACGAGTATTGGAGGTTTTGTGATATTTTACTAAGTTCTTACAGTAAATATGTATTACTTTTACAATTTTTAAAGGGTGATTTTTTTGAGTGTATTTTTATTTTAAAGATCAGATTCTGAAACATTAAACCAAAGGTTAGCAAACTTTTTCTGTAAAGGGCCAGATATTAAATATTTTCAGCTATGAGGACTATATAGTATCTGTTGCAACTACTCAACGCTGCCATCGTATAGCAAAAACAAATGGTCATAGCTAGGTTCCAACAAGACTTCATTTACAAAAGCAGGCAGCAAGCTGTATTTGGCCCGCAGGACATACTTAGCCAACCCTTGTACATGTACGTAGGATTTGGATGCAATAGACCAAGGTTTGGCCTGAGCGCTCACTTTCACTATCAGTGAGACCTTGGACAAGTAACTTAACCTCTCTGAGCTTCATTTCAGATTTTTATGAGGTTCTCAAGTGCTATCAGATGTAAAATACATTGTAAATAGTAAGGTGTTACATAATATTTACCAAGAAATGAGTTCTGAGAGGGTGAGGTAATGGAAAACTTTGTAAAGATCAAGCAAAAGAGTTTGGATTTTTGATTTTTTTTTTTTTTTTTTTTTGCGGTACGCGGGCCTCTCACTGTTGCGGCCTCTCCCGTTGCGGAGTACAGGCTCCGGACGCGCAGGCTCAGCGGCCATGGCTCACGGGCCCAGCCGCTCCGCGGCATGTGGAATCTTCCCGGACCGGGGCACGAACCCGTGTCCCCTGCATCGGCAGGCGGACTCTCAACCACTGCGCCACCAGGGAAGCCCAAGAGTTTGGATTTTATAATAGCTCGTGGATATTTACTATATGAAAATGGAATATGTGGAAGATTAATCTGACAGTGATTGAGGGGATGAAAAATGAACTTAAAGCTGTGAGCTAAGAAGTATATGCTAGGGCCTAGGTATGATAACAGAAACAATTAGGTCCAATATAGATTAAGGAGGAAGAGGCAGTGGGTCTTTATGAGCAATACATCAAGGAAAACAAACGGTGGGGAGGAGAAAGGAGAAAGGAGAGGAAGAGGAGGAAGGGAAAGAGTAAGATTGAGAGAGGTGAGGGAAGAGAGGATTTCGTTAGATTCATTTGCATAATGAATCACCAAAAACATTCTGTCAACAGGCTGTAGCCACTTACACTGAAATTTTAAATATACTTAGGCTTAAACTGAACATCGCATTTTTTGTATCAAGGAAATGAAACAGGAAAGATTTGCCTAAGATGCCAAGTACGTTAATTTAAAAGCCTCAAAAGCCAAAAGAAGGGAATAGCTACATGTTTTGGTAAGAAACGTGTTTAATATGGTGTTGACGTAAAAATACACAAATTTGTCTCGGTTTCTTGCTATGTTACTTCCTAGGATCTAGGAGGACTGACCAGTCTTGAGAACATCTTGTTGATACCTTCCCCCTTGTTTGTCTAACTTCACATGTTCATGAACTTCTAAACTCCTTAGCATCCATTGATCCCTGATACTAGCTTGTTGGTGAGAGACTGCTCAGGATGAAAAGTTCATCATTAACCTTTATAGAGCTATTCTGAAAATTGTCACAAAATTCCCAATGAGCCTAAAAGTGGGCTAGGAAATTTTGGCTTATTAAAAGAAATCTGTTCCGGCAATGACCACATTTAGTTTTTAGTATCAGCAAAGACATTAGCTGTGGATCTCGGGCAAAATAATTATCATAATGTGGCAGGATAACACTTTGAAAAAATAATTGTGTATTCTTTCTTCTATATGGCTATCACCTACACTGCCTGGAGAAGTAAGGTTACTATCTATACCATGGGATTAATTGTTAAAATAGAACCAAACACGACATAAAATCCTTTTTAGGCTTAAAAACAATGAGCCAGGTGCCAGAAAAAAATGTAGAAAGTAGAAGCAGAAGTGGTTTTTCTTGCTCCTAAGTTTCTAGTTTTGGCTGTGCTCCTTTTTCAGGACAGAGGATCTTATTTTATTCCTGCTCTATTACGAGCATCAAGGTCAGTGCCAGCAATTGTAGGTGCTCAGCAAATGAATGAATAATTATAGGGCCTCAGGTAAGTCATTTATCCTCTCTGGATCCATGTTTAAATTTCTAAATAATATTCTCATTTAAATTTAATATGAAGAGATAAAATGTGCTCTATCATTACTAAGTCTAGTGATGTTGACTTAATGCAATGATGGTGATGAATAGAAAATGGTACTGTGATGTCCCCAGATTTTGCACATTTTTTCTTCTACCCAGGGAAATCTGGACCCTTTGACTGTCGAGAGCAAGTCGAATTGAAACTTGTATAGAAATCTGGAGGCAAATCTTTTTCTCTAATTTAGAGAAAGAGCAATGTTTGGGTCCCAAGATAATCCCAGACCCAACATTCTTCTAGCTGGAGGAAAGATGAGGGGTACATAGGGAGAAGAGTTGAAACATTCATCTGTGTGTGACAAAAGAGGCTGTCAAAATTCTTCAGAAAAGGTAGGGACAAGAACACTAATGGACTGGCTTGGGCACTTGCTTTGATGCTTGAACATAACAAGGAAGAGATCACAAGTTACCCAATTCCCAACCCAATGCTACAGCTCTTTGTCGCTTATTTTACATACTTCCTCTTTAATAAAGTTCTAACTCAAGGGTCTATGTCAGATGGGGATGATTTGGAAACATTTTAGGGACCCAAGGCTTATCAAAGTACTTAAATGGCCATGGAATGATTAAAAGGAATGTGTGTGTTCAAATACAAATGAAGAATGATTTGAAGGTTGGGCACAAGGGATAGCAGATGGTAACTATTAATTATTAGCCTATTACCAAGGCTTCAGTCCAGTCAGAAAGAAGGTATTCTATGTCTGAATCATCATCATCTAACCCTTGTAATGCTTTGATTTCTTGTAAGAACAGTAAAGGAAGACATTTCCTCCCTCTGTTGATGCCAAGAGATCTCTCTGATGTTCAAGAGAGAAGAATTGTGTGGCCATTGGTGGAATAATATCGCATTAAATTCCTGAACATATGTATTAAGGGCTCAATAGACAAAAAAGGACAGAGACATTATTATTCATGCACAGTTTTTGAGAAATTATTCTGAATCTCTTGTTCTTAATTAGCGCGGTTCTACAAAACTGAGCTGGGCACATGGGGATTTAAGACCTCCCTTGTCTGTCAGCCTTGTCTGCATTTAGGTAGCACATAATAAGCGTGTAGTCAGTTTGTGCCCTAGTCAGCAGTTTTAATAAATCCCTACAAGCATTTCAGATCTGAAGCCGGCAAGGGTGTGTGTGGGGTAATGCTAGACATGAGTTGAGCCCAACTTTATGAATGAAGTGCCTACATGTCATTAATGTTTCAATAGGTCCTCTAACAAGGGTAATTGGGCCTCCAGGGAGCTTCTCCAAGCCTCTGAGTTAAATCTGCCAGTGGTGAGGATGCTCAGTCCTTGAAGGCAAGCGGAACCATTCCTGTTTTACCCTGAACCCAAGGGTCAAACAGGCCTAAGGGAAATAGTTTGGAACTGTCGTTTAACATTATCACCGACATGTACTGTATTTCCAAGCAGCCTGCAAAGGGAGCCAGTGGCATGCATGCATGGCCCCGAGCTGCAGGGTGGTAGCATGTCACATGTCTGGTAACAGAAGGGGATAACCATCCCAGTACAAACTTGACATATATAAATTGATTACATAAGTGGGCAGTGGTGGTCCTTTCAAGTACACTCCTTTTGTTTGAGCTTTACAGTAAAATTACCAGCAGCAGTTTACAATTAAGGGGAATAATAATAACTGGATATGCTTTCATCTGCACATACAATTACAATGAACTGCATGCCTTAATAGGATTGTGAAAAATCTGCGTTTGACCCATACAAAAAGTAAACATTCTTGTTCTGGATACTATATCATTATCACAACAAAGAGAAACTCCTGAAATCTGATGATTTAAACATCTGGAGAATGTTAATCACTTCAAAATGACGGATGTTTTTTATTTCAGCTTTTGACAGACACACTCCTTTCATAGATAGATGATTATTTACATAAATTACATCATCAATGTGAAAAAAATCAGAATAACTTCAAAGGAAAAAATGCTTAATTAAAAAGAGACTTGTATTTCTATTTTTCTCCCTTTCTCTGTGTTTTTCCTTTAAAGGAGGAGTAAAATACCCACTCACTTGGCAAAGTCACCAGCTCCTTTGAAGGTGAATATGTAATAAAAAAAATTATCGTCTTGAATTTCTTCATGTAGAAGACAATCACCTTTAAGAATGAATTGCTCTGTTTTTAGTGCCCCGAAACCTATTAATTGCTTTGGGTCCACTTCTAACTCCTAAAGTTTCCGTTTTACTAAAAATGACAGTTTGGAGTTCACTCTGTCACTCCAGTGGATGAAACCAAACAGATTCAAGCTCAAGTTGAGTCTGAGATTCACCCTCAATTCCCATTCAGACTCCCAAATTAGCCTTAGTAGATGGAGAAAGACCTTTTAAAGCAACTCAGCTTTGAACCATTTCATTGTTGATGAGAGTCGGGGGGGGGGAAACTGGAGGGGTTGGGGGGAGGGGGTGGGGAGTAAATTCAAGAACTGCCCAAAGAGAAAGACTGGAAAACTCTGCTCTTCAGAGAGCAGCCCCAGGCTGCGGCGGCTGCAGACCCTCAGGGCGGGCCTCTGACTGGCGGCGTGCTGCCTGATGCTGGTGGGTAGAGCTGGTGCAATTTGGCTGATCCACTACAATTTCCTCCTACACTCGGAGCTGATCTGCAGGCTGACCTTAGACAATTTGTCTTCTTTCAGGGAGAAATGTCACCCGAAAGGAAGCTATTAAGTCAAGAAGGTAATTCTCTCAGAACAGTCCACTGTATAAACAGAACTTGACCTCAGGTAATTTATTGCTGGTCCCTAACAAAGAGACTTAAGACATAGGCCTGATATAGTTGAGATCTGAATCTGTCAATAAAAAGGGCAAGCCAGAACCTCATAAGGTTTCTTTTGAGTCGCTATATTTAATGAGTACAAGCCAGATTAATATATATTCTTCAAATAAGAAGAGTGGTGTTTTTGGTCGTTCAGAATGAAAAGTTTGTTTTATTAACAAATCAGAAGTTTCTGCTTGCATAGTGAAGCCACTAATTGTTCTGTTCTTTAAAATATTCTTATTAATTTTTGTTAGGCTAACACCTAAACATGATATAAAGGTTATATTTTCTTAAAAAAAAACTGGTTGCATCTTAAAAGTTCTCATTACAAGAAAAAAGTTTTAACTATGGATGGTGGTAGATGTTAATTAGATTTATTGTGGTAATCATTTTGCAATATATATAAATATTGAATCATTATGTTGTATATATGAACGCAATGCTATGTCAATTATACCCCAGTAAAACACACACACACACACACACACACACACACACACCCAATAGGTTGAATTCAGTGCTCAAGATCCAAGTATATTGCAGATTACTAAGAAGTTGATTTTTCTGTTTTAACAGAGAGTGGAAAATTAAAAATTAAATTTCCTAATTGAATAGAATTAATTATGTTACTTAGGGTTTCAGAAAATAATAATGAGAGTATCTCATGGTTCAGGATTTGAGAAGGTCAGACTGCTGGGCTGTCTCTGAACAACATCCCCTGGACCACCTTTAATGGATATTGGAGAGGCTTCTGAAAAAAAAGAGGAAAGAAAGGAAGAGGAGAAGAAAGCATGGAAGGAAGAGAAACAAGTATTTTAGGGAAACTGATTAACTCACATTTAAACTCTTTGTTTTATGATTACTAAGGTGAAATTTCCTATTTCTTATGCCCAAAAGAGGATTTCTGCCTTTTCTATTAGAGCTCTAAATAACATTGCCATAATTAATTGCTTGCTTTAGACTTTCCCTTCTAAGCTCTACATTTTCTACTCTAATGTCTAGTTTCATTGGGGAAAGCTTTTCCTACCTGCAGCTCACCACCCATAGCCCTCTCCTCCCCAACTAATTTCCTTTACAGTTCCCATCCAATTCACTAACCAGCTCTACTAGGGTCTGCAGCCTGGAGACCACCCACAGCCTACAAGCAGAAAAGTGCTGAAAACCTGTCAACTACAGCTGACACAGAGTCCGTCATGTTAGATTCTAATGCTGTGAACATTTTTCTGAAAATTTTCCACAGAGCACTGCCTGGTGTTGACATTTTAGGTCTAAGAGTAGCGACTCATACTTTGCTTCTTGACTGGCCCCAACTTTCAAAGTGACGGGTACAAAATCCTGGAACTCTCTGAAATCTCTTTTTGTCCAGAATATAAAGTGGGGCTAACACCACTACTGAGTCCCTTGGACAAACTGCAATGCCTCCCCTGAATGGAGGAAGTGCTTTGAGATTCTCACAGGAAAATTCTAAAAGAGGAATTGGAGAGTATAATGATGTTTTTCTAAATTGAAAGTGACAACCAGCATTTACTGGGGGAATCAGAAGATAGAATTGAGAGCAGGAAGCCTTATATTCATTACAACAGATGGTTTAGTTTTCACTGAATGATGAGGATGAAGCTGAGTGAATGAGCAGCGGTATCTCCTTAAAAGATTCAGCAGCCATCCAATTACACAGGAACAATCTAGCAGGCACTAAAGACTTGGACTGGTCTGTATTATACAAAATAAAGCATCCCTACTGGATTTGACTTCTGTTGGTTGAAGTCATAAGGCATAGTGTTCCACTATTAAGTTAACACTGGCGTAATTACTATTGGCATGTCTTTTCTAAAAAATAGGATTTTGTTCAAATTCCTAGTACAAAAATAAGTCACATAGCAAATCTGTAATACGTGCTTGTTGAAAAAGTAGTGAATGATTTTCAGTTCAAGGAATTGCTTTCTTTTACTGCTTGGTCTTTCTCTCATCTCTTGCCCACCTCTTCTTTCCTTTATAAAAAATTATGAAACAATTCATATGAAATATAAAACATGCAGGAAAGTACAGAACATAATATAACAGACCTCTTTTTTCCACCACCAAGATTAAGCAGATGTTAACATTTTTCAATACATGCTTGATACCTCCCTCTTTTTTAGTCATAAAATGTTATATATGTATATCCTCCTCCCTTCATCCTTTTATCCTCACCCCTCCTCGGAGGTAAGAACTGATCTAAAATTTTTTTGTATTATTTTTTTGCGTAGTTTGTACTTCTATTATATAAGTAGGTGTTCCTGAACACCTGAACACTATCATTTCGTGTAACAATTTTCATACATGTCATTATGCTGTATTTATACTGTTGCAGCTTTCTAATTAACACTTTTTAAAGATTTATTCATAATTGATACACATAGATTTAGTTCATTCAGTTTAAAAGCATTCCTTTATGTGTACTTAACCCATAACTGCCTGAGGGACCCATCCAAGTCCTCAGAAATTGTTAGATTGGCCCCATTTAATAGGATGGCAAGTTGTTTTTTCAATCAAGTATTTTGATTAATATACACATGTATGAGAGTTTACAGAAAAATGTGCCTCCTGATGGAACATTTATTTTTGTTTTTTACTATTACAAACAAGGCTGAAATGAACATTTTTGTATATGTACCTCTGAGCATATATAAGAGAGTTTTCCTAAAGAAGAAACCTAGGAGTCACATTGCTAGATCCTATGGAATGATCATCTTCAAACTTATCAGGTATTATCAAGTTGCTTTCTAAAATTGTTGTAACAGTTTACCCTACCATCAGCAATAAATAAGAATTGCTGTCTCCTTACATCATCACTAACCCTTGATGTCAACCCACTAATTAATTTTTGTCAATTTAATGGTTGTGAAATTATACCTCACAGAGACTTTGATTTTAAGAATATCTTTGAGAATATTCTTAAATCATTGATTACTAATGATTTTGAGAATATTTTTATATTTTTATTGACTGTTTACACTTCCGTGAATTGTCTGTTTATATCCTTTACCAATTTCTTTTTCTTTTTTTTTCTTCTTACTGGTTTTTAAGATACAGGTTGCAAAATATGTCCCTGTCTGTGTCTTTACTTATGATGTCTTTTTTCACGAAAATTGCTTTAATTTTAAAGTGCTCAAATTTATCGAACCTGTCTTCTATGGTTTTCGCTGTTTTTCTCCTGTTAAAGAAATGCTTCCTTTAAAAACTGCCATGAAGATACTCTCTAATTATTCTCTAATGTTTTCTTTTAAAAGATTTAGTTTCGGGGCTTCCCTGGTGGCGCAGTGGTTGAGAATCCGCCTGCCGATTCAGGGGACACGGGATCGTGCCCTGGTTGGGGAAGATCCCGCATGCAGCAGAGCGGCTAGGCCCGTGAGCCATGGCCGCTGAGCCTGCACGTCCGGAGCCTGTGCTCTGCAACGGGAGAGGCCACAGCAGTGAGAGGCCCGCGTACCGCAAAAAAAAAAAAAAAAAAAAGATTTAGTTTCTCCTTTTATATTATTTTAAAATTTTATTTCTGCATAAAATATAATATGGGAATCTGTTTTTAGCATGTCCCTGTGCCAAGTACTGGATAACTTATCTTTAACCCTATTCTTTGCAAGTCTCCTTTCTCATAGAAGGACTAATGCTTCTATGAAAAGCTAAAGGCCTAAGCTTCTAACATATTCATGGTTCTCTTTCTACGTCTTTATCCTTATAGACTTATACCAATGCCACACTGTCTCATAATATAATTCTAAATTTGGTAAGTGGTGTGATAGGCAGAAAAATGGCTCCTGAAAGATGTTCACATCCTAATCCCTGGAACCTGTGAATATGTTCCCTTGTATGGCAAAAGGACTTGACAGATATGATTAAATTAAGGACCTTGATATGGGGAGATTATCCTGGATTATTCAGGTGGGCCCAATCAACCCACAAATCCTCAAAGGGAAGAACTTTTACCCACTGAGATCAAAGCGAGAGGGAGATGGTAATTCCTCTAGAGCCTCTAGCAATGAATATGTGAATGAATATATGTCAGCCCTGCTGACACCTTGATTTTAGCCCAGTGACAACTGAGTTGGTTCTAATCTGCAGGAATGTAAGAAAATAAATTTGAGTTATTTTAAGCCATGAATTTTGTGGTAATCTGTTAAAGCAGCCATAGAAAACTAATACAGTGTAAGAACAATTCTTTTCTACTGTTTTCCTTTTTTAAAGCTTATCTTGGTTATTTTTGGCCCTTCACTCTTCCTCTTGAATTTTAGAAAGAATTTATCAAATTGTGTGGAAAATGGAATTTTGGAAAGAATTGTATTGATACATTGTAGCCAGTTTGGCAAGAATTGCCATTTTCATGACTATCTTTAAACAGGGTGTGGTGTTAATTTTGTGTCAAATTGACTGGGCCACAGAGTGCCCAGATATCTGGGCAAACTTTATTCTGAGTGTTTCTGTGAGGGTGATTTGGATGAGATTAACATTTAAATTGGTAGACTTAAGCAATTGCTCCCACTAGTGTGGGTAAGCCTCATCCAATCAGTTGAAGGCCTGAATAGAACAAAAAGTCTCACCCTCCCCTGAGTAAGAAAGAATTCTTTCCTACCTGACTGCCTTCAAACTAGGACATCAATTTTTTTTTTTCCTGCCATCAGACTCGACCTGAACATTAGTTCTTCCTGGGTTTTGAGCTTGCCAACCTTTGGACTGGATCTCAGCCATCAAGCTATCCTGGGTCTCCAGCTTGCCAACGTACTCTGCAGATCTTGGGATTTGTCCCTTCCATAATTGTGGAGCCAATTCCTTATAATATATGTTTACATATATATATCCTATTGGTTCTGTTTCTCTAGAGAACCCTGACTAACACACATGGCATATTTCTCTAATTATTTGGGTCATCTTTTCTAATTTTTCTCCATATAAGTCTTTCTTTTACATCTTTTTTAGATTCATGCTCGAGTGCCGTACAGGTTTTATTGGTATCATAAATAGTATCTTTTTTATAATTTCATTTTATAATCTGATGCTTGAGTATAGATGTTACATAAATGAATTTTGAATACTCATCTAGTTTCCAGCAATATAACTGAACTCTGCTATTGTTTCTAATACCTTGTCAATTCTCTAATATTTTTTGTCAGCTCTCTTGGATATTCTTTAAAGACTATCACAT
Source organism: Physeter macrocephalus (assembly GCF_002837175.3). Lineage (NCBI taxonomy): Eukaryota > Metazoa > Chordata > Mammalia > Artiodactyla > Physeteridae > Physeter > Physeter macrocephalus. The sequence continues at coordinate 119,354,348 of NC_041217.1, forward strand.
CAGCAAAAATTAACCATTTTATTTCTACTTTCTAATCTTTATGCACGCCTCCTCAATGTTGTAAAGTGTTGGTAGTCTGTGTATTTGTGAAAGTAGGCTAAATGCAGTAATAAACAAATGAAACATTTCAGTGGCTTACTAGAACTGAATTTTCATGTGAGTTGGCAGGGGAACTTTGCTTCGTGTAGTTAGTCCAGACCCAGGTGCCTTTCACCATGCAGTTCAGTCATTTTCTAGAACCCCATTCTCTTCAACATTTAGCCACATAGATAGAGAAAGAGAGAGAGAGCCTGAAGGGTTGTAGGAAAGATTTCATTATAGCTTAGGTCTTGAAGTGGTGTACATCACTTTTTCCCACATTTCATTAGCCAGAACTTAGTCACATGACTCTACCTAACTGCAAAGGAGACTAAGAGATACAAGCTATGTGCCCTGGAAGAAAGAGATACAGGATTGGTAAACACATAGCAGTCATTAGTAGTATCCCAGTTTTCTTTGGATAGCTATTCAGAATGAGAGTTGATAGGCCAAAGCATATGCATGCTTTTATGGTTTCATATTATTTTTAAGCTTTATTTTTGCATATAATGTGACCTGAAGATATTAATACAATTTCAAACTGTCCTCCCTCAGAAATTTTATAGCAATACACAATTAGGACTCATTTGAAATTAATCTAGCTCTGTCCAAGACTGCTGTCCTCCATGAAGTTATAGCAAAAGCTTAGTATTTCTTCTACCTAAAAACAAACTTTTAACAGAGTCCATTGATCAGGGGCTGTTACAGAGCCATCTCTGGGAAAAAAAGAAATGCATTATCTTTGCCATTCCATTTGAGGCATCTTTATCAAGTGAGAATAAAAATGAGGAAGAAAATTCATGAAAGAACACCGTGACGGCTTAGGGCAGGAGGGGAGTGTCTTGTTGGTCATGGAGATAGTGGGGGTAAGAGTGTTGAGATGACTCTGAAGTAGGCAGAGGCCACTGGCCTTATCTAGCTCTTGCTGAAAGAAATTCCTCTTTCTATTCTAACAGATGCCTCTTCAAACCTCACTCAACTCCATGAAGCTCATTACAAAAATACAGTTTTATTTTTATCAAATTTTAGTGCCTGAAAGTATAATGCTTCCTCATTGTTTTCACTCCTGCTCCTCAAACCCTCACTTAGGAATCTGCAAGAAAGTCACCATTCCATTGGTCAACTAAGCACTAAGTTCTCTGTGATGAGCATCAACCACTAATAGGCTATAGATCTAACACAGGAGGGCTCCTTAATCATGAAGAGTTTTAGTTTCAATTTATTCTATAGAGGAATATAAATCAGGTGTGATGATATATTTAGGGATCCAGCATCCAGATTAGAGAAAGTTAGTTGACTGGTTACCTAGGTAATGAGTAATTACATAACAACAGGAAAAGTACTGACCTGATGATTTGTATGTGACCAAGGGTTAGGTTACTAATCATGATAACCATACAGCTCTATGTTCGATCTTTCCAATCTTCCCTGTTATTTGAGCCCTGAGGGCTAGTCAGAATAGGAGAGCTCCAAGAGTATCAGATCTGGGTATAATTTTGCCATCCTGTGGCGCAAAAAAAAAAAAAAAATTGTAGAAAAACATCCTCCCCTGAGAAAGTTTAGCCAACACATTGCTAGGTGAAATTCCTAACTGTGAGAAAGAGTAGCAAAGTTGCTAATCAGAATTCAAAGAAGGTGGAAACAATGTGATAATTTATGCTGAAGGCTAAATTTAAAAGCAAGCTATACTAATACTAACCCCAAAATCTACTTAGCCCCTTCTCACATTTTTATTTCTTCCTGTGTAAATATGTACTGGGATGGCCAAGAAGTTCATTCAGGTTTTTCCATAACATCTTACAGAAAAACCCAAATGAACTTTTTGACCAACCCAATACCTCTTTTCCCTTTCTGCTTCTAATTTATTTTATCTTGTATCTCTTTCATTTTCTCCCATTTTTCTCTTTTGTCACTTTTTCTCTGCTTCTCTCACTCTTTCCTTAACTTCATTATCTTCTTATTCCCCCCCTCCACTTTTTGTCACCTTCCCACAAGACATTAACAGGACTTTATCACAATATTAAGTATATTTTTATTATTGGCCAATAGTGTTAAAGACCGCTTTTGTTTCTTATTCCTTGGTCTTAATATAAAATTCAGATTAATTGAATGTTTCACATACAAATTCAAGTTATCTAACGTTTCCTGAACACTTGGTTTAGAGTGGGACTGGCAACTCTACATTTTAACCAGACATCCGCAGGTGATTCTGATGTGGGTGTTCTGTAAGATCACACTTACTGAAATCCTTTCTTATCTTTTATTTTCTTTAAATTTATTTATTTATTTTTGGCTACGTTGAGTCTTCGTTACTGCGCATGGGCTTTCTCTAGCTGTGGCGAATGGGGGCTACTCTTCGTTGCAGCGTGCGGGCTTCTCATTGCTGTGGCTTCTCTTGTTGCGGAGCACGGGCTCTAGGTGTGCCGGCTCAGTAGTTGTGGCTCCCGTCAGTAGTTGTGCGCACGGGCTTAGTTGCTCCGCGGCTTGTGGGATTTTCCCAGACCAGGGCTCCAACCCGTGTCCTCTGCATTGGCAGGCAGATTCTTAACCACTGCGCCACCAGGGAAGTCCCTCTCATCTTTTTTTATTCTCCATACTACCTTCCTTGTTACCAATTTCTAAACCTCTCCTTTTCTTCTTAAACCCCAATATCCACTATCTATAGATGACCTTGCATATTACTTTACAGAGAACAAGGTAACTATGGTGAATTTCTTCAGTTTCCATCTTTTGACAACCACTAAGAATGTCTCTTGCTATTCTTTTTTTTTCCTGAATTCATCCTTGCACCCCTCCTTTTTATATCAGTGGAAAGAGAACCTCTTATCCAAGGCTGATAGTGTGTCCTGTGCATTGATACCATCTGCAATTCCACCATTTGGAAGACAACTCCATCTCCTCCAATTCCCATCATTCTCCCTCCCTCTCTCTCTCCCTTTGTCCCTCTTTTTCACTCTCCCTTCCTCCCTCTCTCTCTTTTCTTCTTGCTCTAATAATTCCTTACCTTTCTTGTTGTGGTTGTTGTTATTGTTATTATTATTATCGATATGAAGATTTATCTCTCACAAACTGATAAGCTTCTTGAGCACACCCCACATATTCATCTTTGTATACCTACAAATCACCTAGTTTAATTCTTCAATAAATCTTGTTGAATAATTAGTTGAATTGGTTGCTTTGTCCTTATGTATGTTCTCCACAGAGTGTTTTTCTGAATCACAGATGTGACAATCCCCATCCTGTATTAAGGAATTAGAATGGCAGCTGGATAGCTGTTCAGAAACCAGCAACATTCAGAAAATGTAATAAATGTTCCTATTCACAGTGGCAATTAAATCTGTAAGACATTTAGAAATAACTTTCTCAAGAAATGTGATATTTATATGTAGGAAACCACATCTACTGAAACATGAAAGAAACTAAAAAATTGGAAAGGCATATTTACCTCACTGGGAACTGAAGGAAGCATATCATAATAATGGCATTTTTTCTGAAATTACTTTATACTTTTTCAGGCCATTAAAACCCAACCCAGATTATGATAATACTTTTGATTACTTGTCCAAGGGGAGGGGCCAGTTTGAGAAACTTCCATGTGGTGTTTGTCACTGTGCTACCTCTTATTCCATAGGCCAAGGAACCCATGGGAGAGTTCTGCCAACTACCAAGCATGTTCATTTCAATTATACACTTAAGGCCTGGGGAGCGGGCCAATGGATGGGTTTGGGTCCTGAACATAGTGCATCCACTGTGAGTGAGACCAATATTAGGATTCCATTTATTACTGGTCCCCACTGACTCTAATGGCAGGGGCTATTGCAACACTTTTTTCAACGTCCAAGTGTTCTCCAAATGAGTATTTCCTTTTCCCCAGTGTATGCTCACCTAAGTAAAAGTCCCTAAGTCACTTTGGAGAAGGATACGGGAAATCATTACTATAAACACTTGTCATGCTGTCCTAGGATCCTTCCTCAAGGTGACAGTGCATCTTTTTTAGGCAACTCTGAAAATTGCCTAGTTCAGGTCAAAACCATGAATCATGAGTTAGGCTAGGGCCCTCAGCCTCTGATCATCCAGCTTCATTTCTTTTGGTTAAATAAATTAAGCATATCCTTATTGGCTGCCCACTATCTTGCCTGTAGGAATACTGTGTTCTATTAACCATCTTTACAGTTCTATGCGGGTCAGGGCCCTTGGCTGTCACTCTGAAACTGCTACCCATTATGATTATTCTGCTCATTTTGCTTCTGCTGGTTACATGCTGCCATTTTTGCCTCTGTTATTTCAGAATCCTTTCATACTCATTGCCACTAGGGCACCCAATTCTAGAATATCCCAGGATTGCAGCAGACAGCCACCACTGATCTTCTCAATGATCCTAATGTCCCCTTCACCTTATTGTTTTGACAAGGTATCCACTATCTAAACACAGTTGACTAGTGCTTTAGCTGCTCACCTCTAAGCCTTTTGTTCCCTTCTGTCACCATCTGCCATGGCAATTCTGGGCACTTCTCCTTCATTTAGTATGAGCTATCACTTTTTCCAAGCTTTCAACAACCATTCTAGAAGCATACTAGTGCTGTCTCCTGGAGTCCTTGCCAGGTCAGTAAATCCCGTGTGTTGGGAAAATGCTCTCATACTGATAAACTCTCTTTTCTCCAATTTTATATTCTATCTTCTTGATTCAGCATCCTCAAAATCCAGTCCCATACACACTCTCCTGGCTTGTGGGTATAAGCCACAAGCTTGTGGGTATTACCCTTGGGAGAGGGTAACCTTGGGCAAGGCAACTTTGTTTAGTAGAGGGCAATTTTAGCATCCACTAATGATTCTTTTTGGAAATAATTATTATCATGGCTGCTGAAAGGAGGTTTTCCAATTCCTTCATCACTTTAGTTTACATATTTCTAACACCCCAATAAAACAAAACAGAGAAAATAGAGTGCATATAATATTTGAGAGAGAAAATATAATCCCTAAAATGAAAAATGTGATACAGCTCCAAGAATCAAAGAAATGAAAATTATGACAAAATACAGTATTTCACTGAAAAAAGTTGCAATTTAAAAAATTATCATACTCATTTTTGGCAAGGGCATAGTGAAATATGAATTCTCATTTCCCTGTGAAGGGAGTGTAAACTTGTACAATTTAACTCTGTGTATTGAGAAACAGGTAATTCCTCCTCTAGGAACTTCAAAAATTCCTTTCCATCTCAGTGTGCTTCCTTTTTTCCTCTTAAATACAGATAAAATTAAATTTATACTTTTAATAAAAAGTTTTCTAAGTGTATATCATCTCACCTGTCTTAGCAGCTCAGGCTGTCATAACAAGTACCTGAAATTTTCTTCCTTGCAGTTGTGGAGGCTGGAAAGTCAAGATCAGGATTCCAGCACAGTTGCTCTCTGATGAGGGGTGTCTTTCTGGCTTATAGATGGCTATCTTCTCACTTATGTTCACATGACCGAGAGTGCAAGAGCAAGGAGGAAGGAGAGAGAGAGAGAGAAAGAGAGTGGGAGAGAGACCTTCCTCTTCTTATAAGGACACAGTCCTAACAGATAAGGGCCCAACCCTCATGACCTCATTTAACCTTAAGTACCTCCTAAAGATCCTATCTCCAGATACAGATACCCTTGGAGGTTAAGGCTTCAACATATGAATTTTGAGGGGACAAAATTTAGTCTATAGCATCATCTCTTAAAATAATTACCTTTAAATATCTACCCTACTATTGGTATATTTTCAAAGAGAGTTGTCAGAAATAATATCTACATAACATTAACTTTGGTGATTTCTGAATGATAAGAATTTTTTACTTTGGCTTTCCTCTGCACTTTTCTATCGCTTGAATGTTTTTATAGTTATTTTTTTAATTATAAATTTTAAAAAACAGGGTCTTTTCAACAGTATCCTTTTTGTTTGCTATCACGTAGGCCTGATAGTGATGAAAGACTTCTTCATTCCCATGAAGACTCTTTGCCTCTAATTTATCAGTGTTTCTAAAATGTTCCCACCAAACAAGAGAGGAGGAAGAGGTATGCAGTGGAAGGAATTTCTGAGGATATAACCAGAGGTATCCTATGTCAAGTATGAAATGTTTTAGAAGTCTTATGTTGTAATCTTTAACTTGATTTTTCCATTTTACTCCATAATAGAGACCTGTTTGTTTCTGTATAGAAATAATACCTAAAATTACTTACCCTTGAGTAAAATTCATGTTCAAGGAAAACATATCATCATTTATCCTGGGGTTTTAGGTGTCCCTTGATTCAATCAGCTTACATCTGGGGGCACTCTTATGAGAGGTATTGGCCTAAGTTAATTATTAAAACTATCATTTGCCTGGACCTCTACAAATTGTAAAATACTTCCACATGAATTGGGCCTCTCAGCATCCTCTTTTCCAGGTTAAGTCTACTTTACCTAATCTTTAATCCTGAAATCCCTCCAGGCTCAGTCTTAGGCCCCTTTCTCTTGTAACTTTATATTCTTTCACTAGATGATCACTTTTTCTTTTTTTTTACCATGGTTTCAATTACCTTGTACATTCCAGTGATACCCAGATTTACATCTCCAGAAACACCTACAGAACTAACTGCTTGCCTGATATCACATCTTGGGTGTCTCACAAGTATTTTAAGATTTAAATATCCAGTATGGAATTCATGATCTTCCTCCAAATCTTGCCCTTCTTCATTCAAAAGCACCACCATCCATCTAGCTGTGCAAGCCAGAAACCAGTATTATCGATGACATCTCAGTATCCTTCACATCCGCATCTAATATATCACCAATGTTTATCAGCTTCTAAAAATGCCTCTAGTTAGTCTATTTCTCACAAGTTCACTACCACCATCACCACCACCATAGCTTCCTAGTCAAAGTTATCATCATTTTTTCCTAGCTACGGAAATAGACATTTACATTTCTATTTTGATGCCTGGTAGGCATCTCAAAATTGATGTCCAAACACAACTTTTGACTAATCACTCCAACCTGCTCTTTTCCCATCTTCTTCATGCGAAATGGCATCAACATAAGCCCAGTTTCTCAGGTGAAAAGTGAAGAGAATTCTAGATTCCCCATCTTCTCTCACACCCTCTACCTAATTCTCATTGTGTTCTGCTGACTATACCTTTAAAATATATGTCCATTTCATCTTTTCTCTTCATTTCCATTGTTAACACAGTATTTACTCTAAGCCACCATCACCTCTCAACTGGATTACTGCAGAAGCCTCCTAACAGGTGGCTTCCTAACCTGCTCCTAACCTGCTTCTACTCTAGTCTCCTTGCATTCCACTTTCAATGAACTTCTTTTTAATACTATATATAAGATAATGGTGCAACCATACATGGAACCGACCACACTTAGAAAAAAAATCCTTCAAGTCCTTATATTATCTGGTCTGTTTACATCTCTGACATCGCCTCTTACTACCTCTCTGTGTTTCACTAGACACGTTGGCCTTCTTTCTGTCCCTGAAACTCTGGAAGCTTGTTCCCACTTTAGGGCCTTTATACTGGTGTCTTCTCTGCCTAGAATGCATTTATACCAGTTTCTGACATGGTTCACTCCTTTACTTCATTCATATCTCTGTTTAAATGCTGTCTCCTCACAGGGGCATCCTCCAGCTATGCTAGTACCTCCCAGTCACTTCACGTGGTCTTATCCTTTTTTTTTTTTCAGCAAACCCTAAATTATATATCTTTATTTGTTTACATGTTTATTGTTTATTGTCTGTTGTCCATATCCCTCACAAAGGCAAGGACTTCATGTGTCTCATTCACCACCATATCCTCATTATCTAGCATAGTACTTGCAAATAGCTGGTGCTAAGTAAATGTTTCTTGAATGAATGAGTGAATAAATGAATGACAACCTTATGAGTTAGGACTGATATTAATGTATACCTGTTTTCCAAATAAGTAAATGAAAGCACTACTGTTCATCCTAGGTTTTATAGAGCATTGCCTTCTTCCAAAGAAAATAGAAACAGCTTACATTATTGAGCTCACACTACATGCTAAGCATCATTCTAAGCACTTTATATATATTGTGACAATCCTCTTAATAACCCTGTGAGGTGGGTACTATTATTTTCCTCATTTATTGGTGAGGAATCTATACAACTGAGTAACTCAGAAACTTACCCAAGGTTACAAAGCTAGTAAAGAGTAGATCTAAAATGTGAATCTAAGCATTTCTACTTTGGAGCCTGTGCCCTCACATACCTTATTAAATGTGTTAAGTTAATTAATAAAGGTGAAGCACTTAAAACAGTGTCTGGCACATAAGTGTTCGTGAAGTAGATATTAGTATTATTATTTTGCTTTGTTGGTAAAGTATTGTTCAAATATTTTCCCCATGTTTATTGGTTCTACCAGTTTGTGGTTTGCCTTTTTGTTTTCTTAATGATGTTTTTCAATGAGCAAATATTTTTCATTCTGATGAACTCCAATTTATCATTTTTTTCTTTTATGTTTTGTGCTTTTGTTTTATCTAAGAAACCTTTGCATATGCCAGAGCACAAAGATTTTCTCTCCTATGTTTTTTCTAGAAACTCTAGAGCTTTAGATCTATATTCCTTTTTTCTCATGAAGATAGTGAGTTGATCCACTACCATTTGTTGAAAAGGTTTTTGTTTTCTCCATTGAATTGCCCTGGCTCCTTTGTAGAAAATCAATTGACTATATATGCATTGATTTATTTCTAGACTTCCATCTCTTCTTTTGATCTGTAAGTCTTTCTCTTTGATAATACCAAACTGTCTTGATTAAGGTAGCCTTACAGTATGTCAGTACAGTTATTAGTCCTTTAAATGTTTGAAACAGTAACCACTAACTTGGCTATTTAAATTTAAATTAATAAAATAAAATAAAATAAAATTAGAATTTCACTTCTTTAGGTGCAAGAGCCTTGTTTCAAGTGCTTAACAGCCACATGAAACTAGTGACTGCTATATAGGACAGCACATAACTATAGAACACGTCCATTACCACAGAAAATTTTATTTAACAGTACTGTAGAAACTCTTGAAATCAGGTAGAACTTTATTCTTACTTTAAAAAATTGCTTTGGTTATTCTAGGTTCTTTGTACTTTCATATGAATTTAGAATCAGAGAGTCCACTTCTACAACAAATCTGGTAAAATTTTGATTGGGATTGCATTGAATCTATAGATCAATTTGAGATGATCTGTAATGTTATCAAGTCTTCCAATTCACAAATATGGTATATCTCTCCACTTACATAGGTCTTCTTTCATTTCTCCCAGCAATGTGTTTTGTGTGTTTTCATATACAGGACTTGGATATCTTTTACTGTATATTGTTTTTGGCATTATTTAATTAAAATTTTATAAATTTCATTTCCAATTATTTGCTGTCAGTATATAAGAATACATTCGTATACTAATCTAATATCCTTTGAAACTGCTAAATTCACTTATTAGTTCTAGCAACTGCTCTGTAGATTTCCAAGAATTTTCTACATAAATAACATATCAACTGCAAATAAGAACAACTGTATGTTTTCCTTTCTGATCTTTATGTCTTCTCAATCCTTTTCTTGACTTATTACAAAGCTGGTGTCTCTAGAACAACGTTTAAAAGAAATGTTGAAAGTGGGCATCCTTATTTGTTTACAATTTCAGGGGGGGAAAAATGCCCTGTATCAGTTTAAGAAAATTCCCTACTGTTCCTATTTTTCTGAGAGTTTTTACTATGAATGAGTGTTAATGCTTTTCCTGAAAATATTGAAGTAATCACGTGGGCTTTTTCCTCCTTTGGTCTGTTAAAATGATTAAATACATTGATTAATTTTTATATCTCAAACCAACTTTGCATTCCTTCTGAAATAACCCTACTTGATCACCATGTCTTAACTTTTAAAATATATTGCTGTATTTGTTTTGCTAATATTTGGTTAAGAATTTTTATATCTATATTATTGAAGAAAGTTGGTCTGTAAATTTCAGTTTTTTGTAATATCTTTGTCAGATTTTGGTATTATGATGGCCTTATAAAATGAGTTGGGCAGGATTCTTCATGCTCTGTTTATTGAAATGTTATGTAAGACTGGAGTTATTAGTCCTTTAAATGTTTCAGAGAATTCACCAGTGAAACCAACTTGGACCTGAAATTTTCTTTTGGGGAAGGGTTTTGGTAACAAACTCGATTTTTAAAATAAATATAAGTCCATTTAAATTCTTCTGGTTTTTTCTTATGTCAATATTAGTAAGTTGATCATTCAAGAACATTTTATTTAAGTGATCAAAGTTGTTGCCAGGAAGTTATTCATAGTATAATTTTAATGTCTGCAAGACTTATGGTAATAATTCCCTTTTCACTCCTAATATTGATAAATTGTGTTCTCTTTTATCTTGATCATTTTAGATACAGGGTTGTCAATTTTGTTGATATTTTCAAAGAATCACATTTTGGGTCTGTTAATATTTTCTATTATCTACTTTCATTTTGTTGACTATTTTTCTTTATTGCTTCCTTCATTCTATTCTTTTGGCTTACTTTGTTGATCTTCATCTGACCTCTTACAGGGGAAATTTAGGTCACCAATTTTAGATATTCTTATCTAAAATAAGAATTTAAAGTGATGCTTTCCTCTCAGTACAGCTTTAGCTACATCCAACAAATTTTGATATGTTGTATTTTTTGTTGTCATCAGTACAAAACATATTGTAATTTCCCTTATAATTTTCTCTTTGACTCATGAATAATTTAGAAATATGTTGTTTACTTGCAACATATTTGAGGTTTTCCTAGATTATTAATACTATTTATAAACAATTGATTTATTGTCAGAGGATACAGTCCATATAATTTTTTTTTTTTTTTTTTTTTTTTGTGGTATGCGGGCCTC
>NC_041217.1:119365357-119366633 GCF_002837175.3 Physeter macrocephalus
AGGCTCAGCGGCCATGGCTCACGGGCCCAGCCGCTCCGCGGCATGTGGTATCCTCCCAGACCGGGGCGCGAACCCGGTTCCCCTGCATCGGCAGGCGGACGCGCAACCACTGCGCCACCAGGGAAGCCCCAATATAATTTTTATCCTTTAAAATTTATTGAGGCTTGTTTATGGTACAATGATTTTCTTAATGAATTTATTGCATGCACTTGAAAAGAATGTGTATTCTGCAGTTGTTGGATGTAGTATTCAATAAATGTCAATTAGTTCAAGGTTTTCAATAGTGTTGATCAAATCTCCTATGTATTTACTGATATTTTCTCTATTTGTGGTTTTATATTTCCTTGATGTCTAAAGATATTCTTTTCATGTGCTTAATGGTTATTTATAACTTTTTTGTGAGTTATCTGTTCAAATATCTTGGCCATTTTTCATCACACTGCAATAACTCTGTCATTATTCAGTTATAAGATTTCTTTCTATACTCTGGATATGAATACACTGTCAGAGATATGAATTGTTAATATTTTCTTCAAGTCGATTACTTGATTTTCATTTTCTTAATGATTTTTTTAGAACAGAAGTTTTAAATTTTGAAGAATTCCATTTCATCAAATTTTTTATGATTTGTGCTATTTTTGTCCTGAGAAATCTATATGGTATCCAGGCTCATGAAGATTTTTTTCTGTTTTTCTTGAGAAGGTTTATAGTTTTATCTTTAATGTTTAGGCCTCTGATCCATTTTGAGTTCATTTTTATATATGATATGAGATAAGGTTCCATATATGTTGAGTTTTCCATATACATTGAGCTTCTCCTGAATAATTTGTTAAAAAGACTTTTCTTTCCTCATTGAATTACTTTGGCAATGTATAGAAAATCAATTGACTAGGGGTCTTTTTCTGGACTCTCTATTGGGTTCTATTGATCTGTGCTTTTATCCTTAGGCCAATACCACAGTGTTTCGGCTGCTGTAGCATTATAATATGTCTTGAGATGAGACAATATAAGTGTTCTTAACTATATTCTTATTCAGGACTATTTTAGATATCTAGGTTACTTGCATTTCCATGTAAATTTCAAAAGAAATTTGACAATTTTTATCAAAAAGATTTGTTAGGATTTTATTTGGGATTGCTTTTGAATCTATAGATAAATTTGGAGACAAGTGACAACAATGTTGAGTTCTCTAATTCATAAAAATACATATCTTGGGGCTTCCCTGGTGGCGCAGTGGTTGAGAGTCCGCCTGCCGATGCAGGAACATGGGTTCGTG
>NC_041217.1:119366745-119379455 GCF_002837175.3 Physeter macrocephalus
AACCATGGCCGCTGAGCCTGCGCGTCCGGAGCCTGTGCTCCGCAACGGGAGAGGCCACAACAGTGAGAGGCCCGCGTACCGCAAAAAAAAAATACATATCTTTAAATTGGTTTAGGTTTTCTTCAATTGCATAAATGTTTGCTAGTTTTCAGTTTATAGAACTTGTACTGTTTTATTAAATACTTTACATCTTATTTTTTATACTACTGTAAATGGCATTTTTTTTCATTTTCAATTTTTAATTTCCAATTGTTTCAGTCTTATATATGGGAATATAACTGGTTTCTGTATATTGACTTTGTATCCAGTGACCTTGCTAAGCTCATTTATAAGTTCTAGTAGCTTTTCTTTAGTTTTGTTGGGATTTTCTGTTTACCCACTCACGGTGTCTATCAATAAGAGAGTTTTATTTCTTTCTTTTTAATCTGCATGTCTTTCTTTTACTTGCCTTAGATGTTTAATAGAATCTTGGGGGAAAGCATTCAGTTTTTCACTCTTAAGTATGAAAACCTGTAGATTTTCTGTAAACACGCTTTGTCAAACTCTGGAAGTTCCCTTCTGTTCCTATTTTGAAGAGAGTTGTTTTTTTTTTTTTTAACCAATCATGGAAATTGAATTTTGTCAAATGCTTTTTCTATATCTACTAAAATAATATATTTTGGTTTTTTAAATTCAATTAATATGAGTAATTACATAAACTGATTTTCAAATGTTAAACCAACTTTGCATAATTGTGATTAAACCCACCCAATCATGATATAGTATCTTTCTATGTGTTGCTTTCTGCTAATATTTTGTTAAGGAATTTTGAGTCTCTGTTCACAAGGGATACTGTTTTTTACTTTTCTTTTAATGTATTTTCCAGATTTTGGAAACAGGGTAATGTGGGCCCCATAAAATGAGTTAAGAAATCTTCCCTCCTCTTTGGTTTTCTGAGAATTTGTGTAGGACTGACATTATTTCTTCCTTAAATATTTGATAGTGGGGTATTATTTTTAATAGATGTCAGGTACCAATATGATGAAACACATGCTATATAAACATGTAAATGTATAGAAATGCAACAGATTTTGGTGTATTAATTTTGTATCTTGCAACTTTACCAAATTCATTGATTAGCTCTAGTAGTTTTCTAGTAGTGTCTTTAAGATTTTCTATGTATAGTATCATGTCATCTGCAAAACAGTGATAGTTTTACTTCTTTTCCAATTTGGATTCCTTTTATTTCTTTTTCTCCTCTGATTGCTGTGGCTAGGGATTCCAAAACTATGTTGAATAAAAGTGGTGAGAGTGGCAGCCTTGTTTTGTTCCTGATCTTAGAGAAAATGCTTTCAGCTTTTTACTGTTGAGTATGATGTTAGCTGTGGGTTTGTCATATATGGCCTCCATTATGTTGAGGTATGTTCCCTCTATGCACACTTTCTGGAGAGTTTTTACCATAAATGGATGTTGAATTTTATCAAAAGCTTTTTCTGCATCTATTGAGATGATTGTATGGTTTTTATTATTCAATTTTTTAATGTGGTGTATCACACTGATTGATTTTCGAATACTGAAAAATCCTTGCATCTCTGGGCTAAATCCCACTTGGTCATGGTGTATGATCTTTTTAATCTATTGTTGGAGTCTGTTTGCTAGTTTTTTGTTCAGAATTTTTGTGTCTAAAAATAATAAATGTTGGAGAGGGTGTGGAGAAAAAGGAACCCTCCTACACTGTTGGTAGGAATGTAAAATGGTATAAACACTATGGAAAACTCAAAAACTCAAAACAGAGTTGGAGGTTCCTTAAAAAACTCAAAATAGAGTTGCCATGTGATCCCTCAATCCCACGCCTGGGCATATATCTGGAGAAAACTATAATTCAAAAATATACATGCATCTCAATGTTCATTGCAGCACTATTTACAATAGCCAAAACATGCAAGAAACCTAAATGTCCACCGACAGATGAATGGATAAAGAAGATGTCGTACATACATATACAATGGAATATTACTCAGCCATGAAAAAGAATGAAATAATGCCATTTGCAGAAACATGGATGGACCTAGAGATCATCATACTAAGTGAAGTAAGTCAGATAGAGAAAGATATCATATGACATCACTTATATGTGGAATCTAAAAAAATAGATCCAAATGAACTTATTTACAAAACAGAAATATACCCACAGACATAGAAAACAAACTTATGTTTACCAAAGGGGAAGGGAGTGGAAGGGATAAATTAGGAGTTTGGGATTAACATATACACACTACTATATATAAAATAGATAACCAACAAGGACCTACTGTATAGCACAGGGAACTATACTCAATATTTTGTAATAACCTACAAGGGAAAAGAATCTGAAAAAGAATATATATATATATATATATATATATATATGTCTGAATCATTGTGCTGTATACCTGAAACTAACACAACATTGTAAATCAACTGTACTTTAATTTTAAAAAAGCATGTAAATAAAAAGTACTATTCCAATTATATAATAGTATGCATTTTTATATATCCCACTATATTAAAATGATTCATATTCTCATCAGATTTTTTCTTGGATTAGCATGCAATTTATTCTGATTTCTTGTAGAATTAGGGAAGGCCAGCCCACTAATAGTAGACACCCTCAAAGCATTACTAAGAGAGGAAGAGAAGGAAAAGCAACAGGGCTCACATTTACTCTTTTGTGACCCTATATATATAAGTGCTTATTTTTATGTGACATTCATACCAAGTTCAGGTCTGAGATTTAGGGCGATTTCAGTGAAACCGCCCTAAATCTACCTCCTCATCATGCCTCTTATTTTAAATACATCAAACCTAAATAAACTGGAAGATTATCATTTGACTGTCAACATTAATAATAAAATCAGAACCAGGGATGGAAAAAAGGATGAACATATGATCAATATTTCTTATAGGTGATTCTCTATGTTTTATGCAGGAAATGAAGCTACATATAAAGAGATTAAGTAGGTCATGATGATATCAATATCATCAAATATCAATGATGATATTTTAGGTCATCATTCAAAGAAAGAAATATTTATTATTATAGTTTAGTATAATACTTTCTATGTCATAACTTAACACTTTTATTGCTAAATTTTTTTAGTTAAACATTGAATTTCTAACAAATTATGTCCAAATAATTAAGGCTGCTGGGAATAATGTATTCTTGAAGAATGTTTTACAATTTCAAACAAAAATTTCAAAAAACAGAGAGTTTCTATTTTACTTTCTTCCCCTCCTAATATCTACAAGTAAATAAAAATTACTTGCAGATGTTTTTGGAGAAGTGAGGCAGATATGTGACTTTTATTAAAAAAAAAAAGATGGAGGACCAATAAACCTAACTTCAAAGCCTCTGTCAATATTGAGTCTTCCAGTCAGCTTCAGATACTTTGCTTGAAGGAAACTGATGTGCTGGTTTTCACAGCTTTAGAGTTGGCAAAGTGCTTGTAAAAAACTCACATCCAATTTATGCCTTGTGTCCTACCCCTTACAATACATTGGGGCCATACTGCATTAAAACACAAATTTCATGCAAATAGTTGGTCCAGCAGCTCTGGGAAACAAATACTGTATTATAAAACAGTATATCCTGTGTTCTTTGATTGCCATTCATTAACACAGTTTCCAGTGAGAGTGGCATTTCTAACTAATGCAGAGTTGAAAGCAGATCCTGTACGAAATCCCCTTCTTCTTCTGCACCTGGTTTCCCCTCCCCCTTCCCTGCCAGCCCCTCCACAGTGGAGGGCGGGCCCAGGCCTGGTTCCTGTCACTAGCCAGGCTACAATCTCAAATCCCAAGCCTGTGTTCTGGTTTCCCTCTGGGTCTTACTAGAGGTTTATGGACAAAACACAGGCTCCTCATAATCTGTTTGAAAAGCCCACTGTGTTCAACAGGAAGATATGATCATCCTTTAGTGGTGAATACAGTGCTGTGTGTTGTCATTATGGAGAAAATGTTCTACAAGTGTGTGTATGGAGGGAAGTGAACTGGGGGGGTGGGATGTTTTCACTCTACTAGTGAAACAACCTCCTCTCTGCCAAAAACCTAAGATCTAGTCCCCTTTGGGGAACTCTCTCTCTAGTTTTTACTTTGGAAACCATCTGCTCTCTCCATGAGTACTGGCTCCCCTGGGAAATCCTGACCTCGCAAAGTCTCGGCCTCATGTCCAGGGGAATTCCATACCCAAGCCAGCCAAGATTTGACTTGTCCTTCTTGGAGAGAAGATTTTGTGGACTCAGCACTTTGCATGTGTTTATCTTTTGGGCCAAAGATAAAACTAAGCTTTCTAATTATGCAATAAGTACCAAATATTCATTCTCTTTCCTTCTCCCCACCTCTCTCTCTTATATTTAAGAAAGTCATTATCATATAGTGTAAATAGTACCTGAATTTCAGTTTCAGTTCTGCCAGTTAACCACCACATGACCTAGGACAAGTTGTACATGAAACCTGGATATTGAATGGGCTGATCTCAAGAGGATATGAGCAGAAAAGCAAAATAACAAAAATCAAATAAGATGACTTTACTATTTTTCACTGCTGTCCCTTCAAACTTACTCTGTGGGCTATTTCTTCCTCGGCACTAACAGTGATATCTTGGCAGGAACTTTCAAGTATGCTCAGATATGCAAGTAGTCCAGTCACTTTTATGAATATTCATAGTCTCATTACAGGACTAAAAATGTCATAATCACTGCTCCTTATTCTTATCATTGCCACTACCCCTTACATCATCCTTCTACTTGAGTTTGGTATTGCTTTAGACCTGGAGTCCAGAATGGGAAGAGTGTGCTCTTGACTTTTCTCTTTTCTCCACGTTCTCTTCCTCTCACTGTTTTCAGGCCTTCTCTGAATCTATCAGACTTCGAGGTGGGGTAATGAGGGAGGACAAGTAAGCAACAGGAAAGATCTTACTTGAGTGGCGTGGAAGTAACCTGTGATGGAACCCTCTGAGGGTGGCAGTGTTCCAAAACCAATTCTTCTTCTTATGGGATGCTTTTGTGAGTTCTTCAAAAACAGCTCACTGGATCTTTCCAATCGCAACTTTCCTGTTTCTTACTTATCACTTGTTGGCTGCTTAAAATTCTTTCTTCAGCCTTTGAGCATGTGGAAGAAATATCTCTCAATGGTGTCACACCTCCATCCACACAATTTGTTGGGGAGGGGAGTGGAATTCAAAGTAGCTTCATATTGCCTCTCTCTCATGTGATCCATATCTGATCCACAAGAAAAACTCATACATCCTTGTCCTATCATGTTGTTGATAGAAGAGCTTTTTATTCCCAAAGTAGTCCTCTTTTCCTCTGTCCTATTGCCTTGGGCCAGTCTGTCTCCAGCTTCTCTTGCCATCCTGATGCTTCCAGATTATAGGATAATAGGTCAACCCTTATAAGTAATTCCCTTGAACTCCTCTTTCTTATTTAGATCAGGGGGAGGAGGAAGCACCCCTCCTATCCCATAGGAGTGGAAATACACAAAACATCAACAGCTTTCTCCAGAGTAATCCTCTCCCAGCCACTTTGGCTTCATTTTTTAAAATCTTCATGGTGGATGATGGCTCAAGATCTCAAAATCAGGTCTATATAACTCCAAATCCTGTACTCTGAGTAAGTAGGTAATATATATTACATCATTATAGATTAATAAAACTTGATAGCTCTCAAAAAGGAAATTACAATTGATGGGAAACAAAGACTTACGGATGGATTCAGGTTAGGCATTTTTGGCAGAAATGCCACAGAGGTATCCTTCTTAGTGCATCATATTAGAAGGCAAATTGTGTCTATTTTTCCTATCACTGTGGAGGTTAACTTTGAGCACAAAGTAATGTGTGCCAGGTTTTTTCACTATAAAGTTACTTTTTATCTTTTGTAATGAATAAATCTCACGTTGGAAGATATTTTGACTATGTAAATATCCATATTTCTTGTCATACTTTCACTCACTAGTTTCAGAATCCATTGATAATTCTTGCCTGAAACAACTATTACTGCATTAGTAACAAAACGATAGTAAATTAGTATATTTTTAATAAACTAACATAGAAAATAAAGAAGCAACAACATTTTTAAAAGGCTTAGAAAAAAATACCAGATTTGAAAAACAAAGAGAATGACTAGAAATTAAAGACAACATCATTGAAATTACCAAGCCAATGAATAAATTAAATACATATTAAACACAGCTGAAAAAAGAATTAATATACTAGAACATGGATCTGTGATTATTCAGAATCTAGTCCAGTGAGATAAAGAGATAAAAAATTTAAAAGAAAATAAAGAGAAGTGGAAAATCGAATAAGAAAATTATAGATGCTTAATAGATGTTTCAGAACATAAAATTATTAAGTGTTTCTGAAGGAAAAAAGGAAAGAGAAGTAATTTTCAAATAGATAGCAACTGAAAATTTTCCAAAGTTGTTAAAAGTCATGAATACTCAGACTTAGGAAATGTAACAAGCAGGATAAATAAAACTAAATCCACACTACATGGATCTTAGTGGAACTGCAGGACATCAAAAACTAAGAGAAATTTAAAGAAGAATAAACTATACAAAAAGGACAGATTTGCTACAAAGATTGAAAATTCAACTGACAGCATACTTATCGACAACAACAGTAGAAGTCAGAACACAATAGAATAATACTCAAGCTGAGAAAATTACTGTCAACCTAAAACTCTATATCCAGCCAAACAATCATTCAAGAGTGAAGTTATAGAAAGATTTTAAGACAAGAAGATACTGAGAGATTTCACCATTAATAATTTCTCTTTAAAAAAATCTTTAGAAGCTTATGTGTTAGGAAGAATTCTAAGATGGCCCCTTGATATTCACCCCTGTTGTAAACACACCTTCTACTAGGTACACCACTAATCTAATCACAGGTACTACTGTGAAGAGATTTTATGATGTATTGACATCCCCCAGATAAGTTGGTCTTAAGACAGAGAGATTATAACATGAGTCCTTTAAATTTGGGCCTAGGGGTCAGAGACAGAGGAAATCAGAGAGATTCAAAGTATGTGAAGGAATAGAGAGAGGGTCACATGACAAGGGACTGTGGGCAGCCTCTAGGAGATGAGAGTGACCCCGGCCAATGTCTATAATGGAATGGGAATCAATGTCCTATAACCACAAAGAACTGAACTCTGCTGACATACTGAATGATCTTGGAAGCAAATTATTTCCTAGAGCCTCCAGAAAGCAATGCAGCCCAGCTAACAATCTGATTTCAACCTTTTGAAAAACTAAGCAGAGGTTGAAGCTTTGGTGTGTGTCTGGACTCCTCATCTACAGACAGAGATAATAGATGTGTGTTGTTTTAAACCACTAACTTTGTAGTAATTTGGTATACTGCTCTGGAATACTAAGAGTGTAACTTAAGAAGATGGAAACTGGATATATAAAAAAATCAATGATAAACTCTAAAGAAGCATTGACTATATAAGACATATAAATAATAGTAATAATGGGGCCATATAAAGAAGTTGGAAATAAAACACTAGCAAAATTTATATTTGAAGCAAAAATTATATTTGAAACAAAAAGATGATCAGCATTAAAAGTTGGAATCTATGTTTTTTGGTAAGATGCTAAATATATTAACATTAAATTATGTAAAATCAGGTATACCTATTAAAAATACAAAGGCAGTCACTAAAAATTATAACTTCTTTTTTGTTGCATTGTAGGTAATTTCTTAGATCTATTTTTTTCATACCACATGTTCTCTCTTTAGCTGACTCTAATCTGCTTTTCATCATTATCATTGAGGTTTTTTGTTAGTTTACATTTTTTCTTTGCTTCATCTTCTTACCGAAAGAAGACCTAGGGTGTGTTTATTTTTCTATTATAATGTTGAATGTAAAAAATTCTGGAAACATAGGAAATCACAAATAAATCAACTTCCATAATTCACCACTATTAATTACTATATCCCTCTGTTTGTATACATAGAGTTTATATAGATAAACACACACACACACATATATATACATGTGTGTATATGTATATGTACATATACACACATACACCCTTATTATAGTTTTATGATTCATACTTTTCTTAGGCAGTTTACGGTGATATAGTTAAAAAGATAAATTTTGGAGTCAGAGATACCTGGGTTCAAGTACAGCTCCATCATTTATAAAGCTATGTGAACTTGAGTGAATTATTTAACCTTCTGAGTCTCAGTTTCTTTATCTGTTAAATGGAGAAGATGATGATAGTACTTTCTTCATGGGATGGTCATTGGCTTTTAAATTTCAATGACTATCTTTAATTTCTAAAATGTCCTTTTTCAAATAATCTTGTTCTTTTCTTATAGTGCATTATAATTTCATAAAATTTCTATTTCCTCCTTTAATCAATTTTAAATATATTTATTTTATAAGGCCTTTTGGGTAGTTGTATCTTTACCAGTTCTTGAGTGAAAATTCTCCTTTTTTGTTGTATTTCTCTACTTTTTGATGAATTGTTTCTTTGGGCAGTCTACATTTTTTTTCATGGGCAAATTTGAGGTCCATCTAGGTGCTATGTCCTTCTGGTGCATGGCTTCATGAGCTCACATGATTATCATTAGGGCTATTGTTCATTCTTAATTCTAACACATATAGTTTCCTTTCCTTGCTTGCTTGGCTGTGTATTAAGTTATTTTATTCAGCACTTCTATGTCTTTGTATTGTCAAAACTATAGGAACTCATCTCCATTAGTAAAATTTTAGACATGAATATAAAAACTGGGAAAAAAAATTTAGAGTGGACACTTAGCTTCCCAGTACACTCAGATAATAGAATGTAAGCACAAACTCTTTCTAGCAAAGGCTGATCTTGACTCACAGACATGCTAAATCATCAGCTCCCCTCTCCTGATTCAAAAGCATACAAGCCACTGTATTAGTTAAGCAAAGCATTCTCATTTACTATCTGAGCTGAGGGCATAAGGAGGGGCCTGGAGATCCTTATGGAGGGCAGGAGCAAAAGTATAGAATTTGAGCTGACTGTTGTAATAGCCTGAGTTCCGAGTTAATCAAGAATTTGCAGGTTTAATGTGCCTTTGCACTTTAACATCTCAGATATTCCCCCAGACGCTTCCCTATAGAGAAATATTTAGTGAGTGTTAAGAGAAATGATCAAAACTATTAGAATCACTTTGTGTCATCATGAAACTTTACAAGATACTTGCACACTAGAAATTAGCACTAGTGTAATAACTGTATTACATTATGTGCTAAAGAACAATGTGACTAATAACCAATAGCGGGGCTTTTTATAACATAAAACCACAAGATTGAAAAGAAAGTAATATAATCCACATGTACTGAATAGCTGTAACTTTACAATAAAGAGAAGTTACTAAAACATCTTAAGTCATGAATCTGAAAATTATAATGCAACTCAGACAAACATTTCAGGTCCACCCTGAGCCTAAAATAGTCCCTAATGGTGCTATTCTGTGCTTCAGTTTGTAAACACACTTCATAGCATCATTACAGCATGCACATTTCAGGTGAGGAGGCCTTATCTGGAGCATAAAAATTACACTGAAGACCTTATACAACGAATCCCAGACATCCTAGAAAGACCTTCTCTAAAGAAACATTAACATTAGATGAAGTTAACATAGAATCTGATTTACTTTCCAGCAAGGTTGGGAAATGATCTGGCTTGGTGGAGACCTGGTTGTTATCAGGCATACTATACTTAGTTTTATTCCCCTAAAGGGCCTTAAGCATAGGTTAAATAGTAACAAAATATATTTTTCACAACCATGCTAAGAAACTATTTTTTTCTCCCCTCCAGGTCTTCCAAGATTCAAATCCCAACTAACACTGCCACTTTACTACTCCATGCCCATTTCCTCATCTAAAGATGTAAATAATATTACCTACCTCATGTGCTGGCTGTGAGGATTAAATGAACTAAACTATAGTTGCTATTATTATTATACTATTATTACTGTACTGTAATATTATCACTTTTCTCACTTTAGGCCCTCTGGAAAACAATGATAATGATGATAATGCAAAGTTAGTTTACAAGAGCCTTTCTATGAGATGCATCTACTGGGTACTTATATTCATTATATCTTCTTTTTCTAACAATACTAAAAAGGAAATACTTTGATCCCCATTTTACAGATGATATAATTTGATTCAGAGAAGTTAAATAACTTAACTGTAAGCACATAGCCAGGAAGTTGATTTGAAACCAAATCCGTCTGTCACCAAAAGGTCTATGCTCTTTCTACTCTTTCTGTGGATCCAAGGAAAACATGACCTGAATATGAAAGTGATCCTGGACACTTCTATTTTGCTGGAAGCAAGTCTGGTTGGTATGGAGCAGAGGACATACATACAGCTAATTACTGTAAAGAGGACTGGAAACAGTCTCAGAGCTTCCACTGACAGAGTCTATGATTGTGAGTCATCTCACCTCTCTGATCCTCATTTTCATCATAGGTGGAAAGAGGAACTTGAACTGGGCTAGTGCAACTATCCATTTAATTTCTCTGAGTCTCAGTTTCCTCATATATGAAACAGAAATATAAGCTTGCCTGCTTAGGGAAATTGGGAGGTAAAAGTGATTTTTAAAGTGTGTTCAAGTTCTGTGAAAAATGCCATTGGTAATTTGATAGGGATTGCATTGAATCTGTAGATTGCCTTGGGTATAGTATAGTCATTTTGACAGTATTGATTCTTCCAACCCAAGAACATGGTATATATTTCCATCTCTGATTTCTTTCACCAGCATCTTTTAGTTTTCAGAGTACAGGTCTTTTGCCTCCTTAGGTAGGTTTATTCCTAGGTATTTTATTCTTTTTGAAGTGATGATAAATGGGATTCTTTCCTTAATTTCTCCTTCTGATCTTTAGTTATTAGTGTATAGAAATGCAACAGATTTATGTGTATTAATTTTGTATCCAGCAACTTTACTGAATGCGTTGATGAGCTCTAGTAGTTTTCTGGTAGCATCTTTAGGATTTTCTATGTAGACTATCATGACATCTGCAAACAGTGACAGTTTTACGTCTTTTTTTCCAGTTTGGATTCCTTTTATTTGATTTTCTTCTCTGATTGCTGTGGCTAGGAGTTCCAAGACTACGTTTAATAAAAGTGGTGAGAGTGGACATCTTTATCTTGCTCGTGATCTTAGAGGAAATGCTTTCAGCTTTTCACCATTGAGTATGATGTTAGCTGTAGGTTTGTCATAGATGGCCTTTATTATGTTGAGGTATTGTCCCTCTATGCCCACTTTCTGGAGAGTTTTTATCATAAAAGGATGTTGAATTTTACCAAAAGCTTTTTATGCATCTATTGAGAATAAAAATGTTTAAATGTGTATGGAAACACAAAAGACCTCGAATAGCCACAGCAATCTTGAGAAAGAGAAACAGAGCTGGAGGAATCAGGCTCCATGACTTCAGATTATACTACAAAGCTACAGTAATCAAAACAGTATGTTGCTGGCACAAAAACAAAAATATAGATCAATGGAACAGGACAGAAAACCTAGAAATAAACCCACACACTTATGGTCAATTAATCTACAACAAAGGATGTTTCCATGCCTTGGCTATTGTAAATAGTGCTGCAGTGAACACTGGGGTGCATGTATATTTTCAAACTATGGGTTTCTCCACATATATGTCCAGAAGTGGGATTGCTGGATCATATGGTAGCTCTATTTTTAGTTTTTTAAGGAACCTCCACATTGTTCTCCATAATGGCTGTACTAATTTACATTCCCACCAACAGTGTAGGAGGGTTCCCTTTTCTGTACATCCTTTCCAGCATTTATTGTTTGTAGATTTTTTGATGATGGCCATTCTGACTGGTGTGAGGTGATTCCTCATTGTAGTTTTGATTTGCATTTCTCTAATAGTTAGTGATGCTGAGCATCTTTTCATCTGCTTTTTAGCCATCTGTATGTCTCCCTTGGAAAAATGTCTGTTTAGATCTTCTGCCCATTTTCTGATTGGGTTGTTTGCTTTTTTGATATTGAGCTGTGTGAGCTGTTTGTATATTTTGGAGATTAATCCCTTGTCAGTTGCATCATTTGCACATATTTTCTCCCATTTTGAGGGTTGTCTTTTCTTTTTGTTTATGGTTTTCTTTGCTGTGCAAAAGCTTTTAAGTTTAATTGGGTCCCATTTGTTTATTTTTGTTTTTATTTTCATTACTCTAAGAGGTGGCTCAAGAAAGATCTTGTTGCAACTTGTGTCAAAGAGTGTTCTGTCTATTTTTCTCTAGGACATGGAAGCAACCTAAATGTGCATCAACAGAGGAATGGATAAAGAAGATGTGGTACATATATACAATGGAATATTACTCAGCCATAAAAAAGAACAAAATAATGCAATTTGTAGAAACATGGACGGACCTAGAGATTGTCATACTGAGTGAAGTAAGTCAGAAAGAGAAAGACAAATATCATACGTTATCGCTTATATGTGGAATCTGAAAAAAGGGTACAAATGAACTTATCTACAAAACAGAAATAGAATTACAGATGAAGAAAACAAACTTATGGTTACTGGGGGGTAAGGGGAGGGAGGATAAATTGGGAGATTGGGATTGACATATACACATTACTATATATAAAATAGATAACTCATAAGGACCTACTGTATAGCACAGGGAACTCTACTCAATACTCTATAATGGCCTATATGGGAAAAGAATCTAAAAAAG
>NC_041217.1:119387094-119425515 GCF_002837175.3 Physeter macrocephalus
TAGATTTTTTGATGATGGCCATTCTGACTGGTGTGAGGTGATTCCTCATTGTAGTTTTGATTTGCATTTCTCTAATAGTTAGTGATGCTGAGCATCTTTTCATCTGCTTTTTAGCCATCTGTATGTCTCCCTTGGAAAAATGTCTGTTTAGATCTTCTGCCCATTTTCTGATTGGGTTGTTTGCTTTTTTGATATTGAGCTGTGTGAGCTGTTTGTATATTTTGGAGATTAATCCCTTGTCAGTTGCATCATTTGCACATATTTTCTCCCATTTTGAGGGTTGTCTTTTCTTTTCTAAATGCCCATCGAAAAACAAATGGATAAAGAAGATGTGGTACATATATACAATGGAATATTACTCAGCCATAAAAAAGAACAAAATAATGCAATTTGTAGAAACATGGACGGACCTAGAGATTGTCATACTGAGTGAAGTAAGTCAGACAGAGAAAGACAAATATCATACGTTATCGCTTATATGTGGAATCTGAAAAAAGGGTACAAATGAACTTATCTACAAAACAGAAATAGAATTACAGATGAAGAAAACAAACTTATGGTTACTGGGGGGTAAGGGGAGGGAGGATAAATTGGGAGATTGGGATTGACATATACACATTACTATATATAAAATAGATAACTCATAAGGACCTACTGTATAGCACAGGGAACTCTACTCAATACTCTATAATGGCCTATATGGGAAAAGAATCTAAAAAAGAGTGGATATATGTATATATATAACTGAATCACTTTGCTATACACATGAAACTAACACAACATTGTAAATCAGCTATACTGCAATAAAAATTTTAAAAAAAAATTTTTTTAACTCAAAAAAAAAAAAAATCCCAAAGAACTAAAAAAAAATTCTATGACAAAGGAAGCAATGATATACAATGGAGAAAAAGACAATCCCTTCAAAAAATGGTGCTGGGAAAACTGGATAGCTACATGTAAAAGAATGAAATCAGAACATTCTCTGACACCATATAATAAACTCAAAATGGATTAAAGACCTAAATATAAGGCCGGATACTATAAAACTCCTAGAGGAAAACATAGGCAGAACACCCTTTGACATAAAGCGCAGCAATATCATTTTGGATCCATCTCCTAGAGTAATGGAAATAAAATCAAAAATAAACAATGGGACCCAATTAAACTTAAAAGCTTTTGCACAGCAAAGAAAACTATAAACAAAACAAAAAAACAACCCTCAGAATGGGAGAAAATATGTGCAAATGATGCACTGACAAGGGATTAATCTCCAAAATATACAAACAGCTCACATAGCTCAATATCAAAAAAGCAAACAACTCAATCAGAAAATGGGCAGAAGATCTAAACAGACATTTCTCCAAGGAAGACATACAGATGGCTAAAAAGCAGATGAAAAGATGCTCAGCATCACTAACTATTAGAGGAATGCAAATCAAAACTACAGTGAGGTATCACCTCACACCAGTCAGAACGGCCATCATCAAAAAATCTACAAACAAGTTAGGATGAAGTGAGAGAGTAGCATGGAGTTATATATACGACCAAATGTAAAACAGATAGCTACTGGGAAGCAGTCACATAGCACGGGGAGATCAGCTCAGTGCTTTGTGACCACCTAGAGGGGTGGAATAGTGAGGGTGGGAGGGAGATGCAAGAGGGAGGAGATATGGGAGTATATGTATATGTATAGCTGATTCACTTTGTTACAAAGCACAAACTAACACATCATTGTAAAGCAATTATACTCCAATAAAGATGTTAAAAACAATCTACAAACAATAAATGCTGGAGAGGATGTAGAGAAAAGGGAACCCTCCTAGACTGTTGGTGGGAATGTAAATTAGTACAGCCACTATGGAGAACAGTATGGAGGTTCCTTAAAAAACTAAAAATAGAGCTACCATATGATCCAGCAATCCCACTCCTGGACATATATCTGGAGAAACCCATAATTCGAAAATATACATGCACCCCAGGGTTCATTGCAGCACTATTTACAATAGCCAAGATACGGAAGCAACCTAAATGTCCATCGACAGATAAATGGATAAAGCAGATGTGGTGTGTGTATATATATATACACACACACACACACACACACAAACACACACACACAATGGAATATTACTCAGCCATAAAAAAGAATGAAATAATGCCATTTGCAGCATCATGGGTGGACCTAGAGATCATCATACTAAGTGAAGGAGGCCAGACAGAGAAAGACAAATATATGATAATGTTTATATATGGAATCTAAAAAAAAAAAAGCTACCATATGATCCAGCAATCCCACTCCTGGACATATATCTGGAGAAACCCATAATTCGAAAATATACATGCACCCCAGGGTTCATTGCAGCACTATTTACAATAGCCAAGATACGGAAGCAACCTAAATGTCCATCGACAGATAAATGGATAAAGCAGATGTGGTGTGTGTATATATATATACACACACCACATCTGCTTTATCCATTCATCTGTATACATATGTATAACTGAATCACTTTGCTGTACACCTGAAACTAATATAACATTGTAAATCAACTACACTTTATTTAAAAAAAAAAAAACACCTTTGACCTGCTCAGCCTAACAAAACAGGTTCACCAAAAAATAAGAATAAAAATAAATAAAGTATATTCCAGTTATCTATTGCTGCATAACAACCCACCAAAAACAATGACTTAAAACAATAACTGTTACTCATTTTGATAATGAATCTGGTTTTGATAAGACCCAGACAGACAATTTTTGCTCATGGTATTTCATGGAGTTGAAGTCAGACAGAGACTACGACTTCAGTCACCTCTAATGCTTCCTCACTCACGGTGCCTAGGCTGGAAAGACACAAGTATTGGGGGAGTGGAGGAGGTAGGGCTGTTTCTCTCTCTCTCCATATGTCATCACACCATGTAGGCAGCCTCAGGATAGGCAGACTCCCTACATGGTGGCTTCAGCTCCAACTGTTAGTGTCCCCCACAGATAACTAGCAGAAGAGGCATAGACGTTCCTCACCCAAACTCAGAAGTTACACAGCATCACTTCTGTCGTGTTGTGTTCATCAAGACAGTCAGCAAGTCCTCCTCAGGTTCATAGGAGGGGACATACACTCCACCTCTTCATAGGAGGAATGTCAAAGAATTGCAGACATCTTTTAAAACCACCACAAATTGCTATAAAGTGTAGGTATTGCTATCATTAATTTTATCCAGGTGCAGATCAGCAAATGTAAAACATTTCATACTTAGTCGATTCTAAGTCTGCCTTTTCCAGATAAGAAATTGTTGTGTTCTCAGGAAATATCCACCAACTTTTATATTAGCCAAAGTAAAATATAACGTGGAAAGAAAATTCTCACAAAAATATTATTACACGTGATGCTGTCTCAAGTTAAGTACATGTTTTAAAGCCCATCTGCTTAAAAAAGATTATCCTCTATTTTTCCTGTCTGTTAACATGGATAATAAAGAAATGACTGTAGTAAGTATACTGGGGCATTTGGTTACTTTTGCAAATGTTAGTGATGCTTTGATCTATGATGTGGGCATTTTAGCTATGAGGTATGCAGCCTGTGGAGCAAGAAAGGTTGGATGCGTGAATACTCCTGTAAGAGTTAACAGGTTCTTAGATGTATAGCAGTCCCATCACTCATTAAAGATGAAGTTCTGCTGAAGAGCCTAAATGACTCAGCTCAGGCTTTCTGGGAGTTATCTGCTTATCCAAGACTGGAATCCAGGTCTTCTAACTCTTACTCCAGTGCTCATTCTATTATTGTGCACAGTTTTTCAAGATCACTGCAAAACTTTCATGGCTTTCTGCTTGGGTATAAAATGCATTGAAAAGTTTAATATCTCTAGATAGTGATTACATGATAAATGCCATGCTGATTAAGCCCATTCCTATCAAATTGACAGTGGTACCAACATATCTTTTCAATAATAAGTTATTTTATCTTAGAAGTAAATAAATCAGTAAATAGATACCAGGAGATATTGGAAAATGCCTTTAAAAAATATCCATATAACTCAGGTCCAAAAGAATCAACACAACAAAGTCATAAAAAAAACAGAAATATTACTTTCAACCTAGAATTCTTTCCCCAGCTAAATTATATTAAGTGCTAGACTAGAATGAAAACATTTGTAGTTAAAATATCAAAACATCTACTTGTCCCATATCTTAAGATGATATTGTATTCAATAAAGTTGCAGGACACAAAATCAATATACGAATGTCAGTTGCATTTCTATACACTAACAACAAACTATCAGAAAGAGAAATGAAGTGAAGTTTCAAAAAAAAGCTTTGGAGAGTAATGGATATATGAAGAAATAGATGTTAAAGTGCAAGGGAAGCAGTTCATCATTCCTTACTAGGTGATCAATAGTTTTTTCAAAAAACATTCTATTAAAGATTTATTAAGTACCTACACATGCCAAGCACTATGCTATGCACGACATTACAAAAATATCTTATTTAATCATCATAACGATTTTCTAATGTAATTATTTTAATTCATGGCTTTGGTTTTAATTTTATACAGTACTAACAGTTGAGTCAAGCAAAATAATAATGCATGCTTATGCTTATTCTTTGTTCACATTAGCTAATTATTGGTTAAATATATATTTTTTCAATGTGTGCTGTGTTGAGAATATCTACTAGAGGAAAATTAAATAAATCACTGGGTGAAGAAAATAAATATCAAAGTAAGGGCAAGGTACTCTTCTATTGATTGTTGTTGGTCAAGTTCAGAAAACATCTGTACTTGAGCCGAGACACCTATGAGACTAAGTGAATGGAGACTTGAGACCTTAAACCTCTGGCACTCCTATGTCACGAGTTTGTCTTTTCATGGCAATGGATAGCCTAATTGGGTTAAGATCATTATTCTTAGGGTATGCTGTAGTCATTACACACTTTTTCTAAATTTAAAGTGTTATTTGCAGAGAAGAAAAAGAAGCAATATCTGCAAATACCTTGCTGAAAGTCCCTTGCCTATGAATTGTTCTATCACTTTTTTAGTTATGTTCTTAACTACAGATAGAGGAGAAGAAACCTGTCCTTTGTCCAAATAAGGCAAAAAGAAGTTGTAATCAAATGTCTCCACAGACTCTTACATTTTTCCTCAGGAAAAGTCATAAAGCAACCAGAACATACCGCCCGTTTTTGAACAGGTCACTGGTTAATCTCTGTAGGGTTCTGGCTGTCATACAAGGCTAAAAACCTTTGGTCCCCATCCTCAGCATTAATGGACTTGATCACCTCTGGGGCTGCAGGTCATTCTGATGACTGAGAATTTCCACATTTCTGCAGACCACTGGAAGAAACATGGATTTTGTTCGGATACTGCAGGGTGATAATTTGATAAAGAATTAAGAGCATATAAAATCCTTTGACTAGGAGCTTCCCTGGTGGTGCAGTGGTTAAGAATCCACCTGCCGATTCAGGGGACACGGGTTCGAGCCCTGGTCCAGGAAGATCCCACATGCCACGGAAAAACTAAGCCCGTGCGCCACAACTACTGAGCCTGCACTCTAGAGCCCGCGATCCCCAACTCCTGAAGCCCGCGTGTCTAGGGCCCGTGCTCCGCAACAAAAGAAGCCACCACAATGAGAAGCCCGCGCACTGCAACGAAGGGTAGCCACGCTTGCTGCAGCTAGAGAAAGCCCGCGCGCAGCAACGAAGACCCAACGCAGCCAAAATAAATAAATAATTTTTTAAAAATAAATAAAATCCTTTGACTAGTCTGTCTTTGGAAAACCTGGTATTTTATCCCATTCTGATCAAAAGAATCAAAATAGGATCTCTTCATATAGGGTAGTTCTTTAAATTTGGCAAATCCTACAACACACAATGACGTAGAGAAATTAAAAAGTAAAAAATTACCCATATAACCCAACAAATCCCACCAAACAAAACCCACCAAACAACTTGTATAGAGCAAAGAGGGGCGTTTGTAGTACACTGATCCAAACTATCTTGCCATACTCATTAAACTACCCCAGTTATGTTTCATTTATCAATTTTGCATATGTAATATGTAGTGTATGAGAAGTTAACTTGAACAGAAAAAGCTTAATTCCAAATTTTCAAAACTCTGATATCGTTTGTGGAACAAAAGATAATGATTAAGCAACTCATGCTCTCTTCTATGCAACAGGGCATAGGGAATAGTGGCTCTTACTCCTCATTATGTACTGAAGGCTGAAATTATTCACTACTTACATCTACAAAGCTTGTCCAGCACTCAAACAGCCCTGCCTTGCACATACATGCACTTAATAAATATTTCTGGATGATGTTTAAAGCTCTTAAAGTGCTAAATAACAACCATCACAGACCTTGGCAGCATGCCCTATGAGCACATATTCAACTGTTATATGAGCAGCCTTAAGCAAAAATTAGCCCATGAGGCCCCTCTAAATACTCGGCTAAAAATAAGCTTCATCATCTCTCATTTCAGTGTTCATGAGGTCACAAGCATCTCATATACTCCAAGGGCTTGTCATGTCAGTTCCTTTGAGCTCAGGAAGTTGGCATCGAAAGAAAAAATGTCAATATTTAGATCCTAATGGATTCCAGGAAATAGATTATCCCCTTCAGGACTGAAAAACACATGGAGCTTTCAGATTACTGATTATGAGAACTCCAGGTAGAGATCAGTGTAGTATGAAAAGTTTAGCAATGATTTTCTCTTCTGATTTGTTTTAAATTACCTGCTGTCACCTGCTCAAAGACTTAAGATGCCCCACAGAGGCTTAGCACATAGCTGTTGTTATTGCTACAAATGACAGAGTCCATAATCAAAAAATTAGAAAGGACCTAAGACATGCACATCTCATAGTGTGTTTTGAGAGTTAACTGAAGTAAAATAAGTAGAGTACAAAACATAGTACATTGTAAAATTCAAAATATTACCTGCTAGCACTGTTATTCCCGTTATATGTCTAAAAATTCATTTCTTAATGATCTCTTTGCAGTATTTTGATTTCTCAAAATATCTGGTTTCTTTTTCAGCATTAAGTCATACAATCTTCTCTAAGTAGAACATTTTAGCTTCTCTCCAATGTCTAAATGACTATGCCTAAATTAAAATTCCTTTCCTTTTTTTCTTAGGATATGTCTTCATTGCTGGGACAGCTTACAGTATCAGCGCTCAACAACCTCTGCCAAGTGCTCACCTGATCCTTTGGATGATAAGTAGACATCACTGGCACATCAGAACTCATGCATAGTCCCAGGTCAGAATCAAGTTCAGTGTTACAATGTCAAAGGCTTCGCCAAAAGGGAGTGAGAGTGCCTCATCTTACTTGTTCCAAATATGTCACCTTCTTTCACTAAAATGTCCTAAGTATTTAAGCACCCCATTTTCCATTATTAATGACCCATGATCCATCAGTCTCTAGGGCCTCATACTAAATTAATATGAACTGTTAGATGCCCTCATTTAACTGAGCTCCCACAAGTCCAGAGCTGGTTGGAGAAAAACTAAAATATAAATTCCACATTCTTATAAATATTCAGGTTCACATATTTTCATCCACAGTTCATTCTGTTAATGTCAGCCTTCTTAATTTATTGACCATGCAAAAATATTTTAGCATGGAAATTGGAGAAAATGAATGAGAATAAATCATTCAGGGTTCTTCCACAAGCCACAGTGCAGTCCAGAAGACCTTCATTTTTAATTTTGCATGCAAGTGCCAGTTGAGACAAATTGGTTAGCAGTTCATCATGGGAGCAATTCCAGAGCTCATTCATTTAGACTCTAAGGACTTTTCAGCATCACCAAAGGCAGCTAGCACATAGCTGGTGACCTCAGGAAGAACACAATACTTGAAGATTTGAAAAAACTACAGTCTATGCTTCAGGCCTTAAAATTCATCATCTAATTTCCTCTCTCTCCTTTCCACTGGGTAAGAAACATCTGTCAACACATTTGCCATTGGCCTATTATTCTTCCTAATGTGGTTACTGAGCTTGACTCTGTACACCCCGACAGAGGAAAGTTGTTCTGTCACACGTGCAGGCACCGTGGGGTAATATAAGATATGCAAGGGTTAAAATCACTTACCCCTCACCCTCATCCCTAGGAATCTACCTAGAGATAAAACCATGCATTATTTTAAACAACATGGCTCTTTCCCATAATCTTATATATTAGGAATTTACATTTTGAAAGTTCACTTTATTATTTTTTTTTTCTAACAGAACAACATATGCTATGCTTACATTTGAAAGCAATCTCAGGGAAAGGGCCTGCATGTGAATGCAATTGGCTGCGAGTTCACATTTCCCTTAGACAAAATTGTGAGTAAAACACATGTTTTTCCATCTAAGTTAGAAAATGGAAAATCATGCATTATTTTTTAGGCTTTTGTGGCATGCAGTTTAAAATCAATGCATATTTCTTCATGCACATTTTCACAAATGTCAATGTTGATACTATCCGTCAGATCTGATGTGCTCAATCCCTTCAGCACCTGGAGAACTTGTACTCTTGAAAATATTTTTTCCTCCTAACTTTTCAATTTGCTCCTGAGAATTGTAATTCTTTTTGACTAGTGATAAGTGAGAAACAGAACCCTCCATCTTTGTTTCCTGCTAAAGGAATAAGAACTTTTTTTTTTTAACATCTTTATTGAGGTATAATTGCTTTACATTGTTGTGTTTTTACATGCTCACTCTTAATTCCAGGTAAATCAAAGAATGGCTGTTTTACTCACTGCTACACAACAATAAGCTCTTCAGGTCCTCACAAAACTCAAGGACAGAGAAACTAGCCACTAACATGTTGTAGGTGACATCAGATAATGTGATATAAGCAGGAATGACCCAACCACAAATACATTGCAAATAAACCAGCAGAGATCATTATTTTGTCAGAAAAGTACTCGTTTCTACTTGTGTTTAGTAAAAAAAAAAGGAAGCTTTTTCTAAAATTCTAGTTTTTAAAAGATAAAATGTGGCTAGAAGAGCGAAATTGTAGGCCTCCATTTTAGCTATATACATTTAAGAATAAGGTTACCGGGAAGCCAGTCAGAATGATTGGAAAGGAGAGAGAAAAGGACATGCCCCATGAATAAAGTAATCTATTCAATGTAAGGAATGACAGGATGCCAGCAACAGACAGTGTATGAAGAATGACTTCCCTCAATTTATGAAGAAGGGGTAGAGGTAAGCAGGCCGTATATTATTTGCTATAAGTACCTGGAGAGATGGGTAGAGTTTTACCTTTACTGCTTTCAAGTAAAGATTTCTTTAAAGTACATGATTGATTTTGAAATGGGATGGGCAGGAAAGCTTTCCACTGAACTGAGAAAATAAAGAAAATTGGAACATTGTATTCACTTACTCAACATCTGAGTAATTTAAGAGGTAGTGGCTTTTAAAATCAAGAGCAAAATTTTATTTTGTAATATGCTGTCAGAACCAATGTGCCTTTATTCTTCCATTTCTGCATATCACTTCTCATGACTGTGGCTAAAACCAAATGTAATATTTCTAAGTTAAATGACTTTATAGATATTAGCAAATTACATACCTTAGAGAGGTAAGTATTATCTTGAGGCTACAGGGTCAAGGTAAGGCCTCTTGACCTATAAAATATACCAAAACTTAACTCCTTCTCTACTTCAGAGTAAAGGATGAATGTACTTTCTTTTAACCCCCAAATAGCATAACACGTGTAAAATAGGTAAATAAATTAAACTTTATTTTAAAATCTGTCATAACTACAAGGAACACTAAAAGAATTAAATCTCAGTAGTGAGATTTAAAAAATAGGTTGCATAAATGTAAATATTTACTCCAATGAGCAGCTCAGTCATCGGCATTTATTCCAGTTTTCAGAGCATGAAGTAAAATGAAGTTGGTGGTTAACTAGCATTTCAAATTATAAAATCAATGTTAAGCCCTCTTTGAGCATAAATATAGGGACTACGAATTTCAAATAGGATCAAGTACCTCTCCTTAACAATCCCTAAAGGGGTTCTTTTAACGTGAAAACGTGTAACAACAACAACAAGATTAATTCAAATGCCTTGAATCCTTGCTATGGAGTGAGCACTAAATAGTTCACCCACATTTAATGTAAGTATAAACAATCACAGTAAACTATGTCATGCACAGGCCCACATTCAGTGTGCTTATCGATCAATCCTCATTAGCAACTGGCGGGGCTCTAAGCCTGGGGTGACCTTACATTCTAATTTTGTGTTTGAGAAAGTTTCTTTGTAATAGTGCCCCTTTTATTCTCAAAAGAGTCATAGCTTAGATCACACTTTTATGGCTACATTATCTAAGCCCCAAGTGGTTGATATGGTGCCTCTCAGCATGAATTCTCTTATTTTCTTGTTTTCTACATGGCTCATCTCTAGTTGACCCATACCAGTCTGGCCCTCCCGGGTCACAATATTAATATACTTACTAGTATTTATTCCTTTCCCATAAAGAGATCAACAAGTACATGTCTTATGATCTTATTTCAGTTACTAATTGCTATCACTTAGATGTGTGTAACCCAAATTCTTCCAGATGTCAAAATGTGCAATGCACTCTAAGCTTCTATGATTTGGGGCTGCATTTACCTGCCTGAAAACTCTCCACCATCACTCAAAATAACTTTCCTCTATTTTTGCCTTCGTTCATAATTGTCCCCCACCCCAAGGCATCAGCAACAATATAATTGTATATAATTAAAATTGAACTCCAGAATAAAGTACAAAACTCCCCACCCAGGATAAATTGCTGCATGGATGAGGCCTTTGCTATTTACTTCTTCATGCCCATGATGGATTAGTTATACCTGGGAGTCAGAAAAGATATTTGGAGGCTGAAATAATCCCTTGGACACTACAGTTAAGATTTTTTTGGTAGAAAGGAGCTGGATCTGAGTTGCTCAGGCCCAATTCTTGGATGCTGACTCAGGGACATTGCGAATGTTCACACACAATCCTGCGCAGTCTCTCATACAATACCAGCCCAGCCTCCAGCAACCTGTGTGTTTCAAGTTTCTTAGCAGAGCCCTGAAACCTAGAGCTAGACTAGACCGGTAATCACTGTAAGAAGAGAGGCTTCCCTGTCTGAGAAGATCTGGGTGGTGGGAATGACAAGAGTTATCATGATAAAGGCAGCAGCACGAAGTGAAAAGTCATGATGACAAATGCCATCAGCAAAGCTGGTAGCCACACCTGAGGCATCAGAGCTGGTCATTTCTGACAAGTTCTGACAGCAGCAATAGCTGCTACAGAACACGATAGCCAGGGGTAGATAGAATGGAGACTATGTCAGCAAGGGTAGCCAGAAATCATCAACTTTCACTAGTGGTGGGAAGATGGCAGGGGATGGGGCATGAGGAGAATGGGGTTTGGAGTTAAAAACCACCTTGTCAGATCCCTATTCTCTGAAGTCACCAAGGTTGGTGTGACCTGTAGAAATAAGGGTATTTGGGATAATGATCAGTTATCTATTTAACTAATAGCTCTTAGGCAAACACAAGCTTTCTGACACTTAACAGTAGCAAGGAAAAGATTCCCACGGTAACCTAGAGAGTTGTATATATCTATCTCATGATGGTTAAGCAAAAATTGAAGGGAAAAAGAACATCTGTTGAAAGCCTTTCCATAACTTTGTCATTTAATACTCACACCAACACTGCAAGTTTTGTAATCAGGAAACCCATTCTGTAGATGACTAATATAGGTCTTGGAAAGATTTAAGTGATTTGCCTAAGTACACAAATAAGGACATAGCTGAGATGTGAACACAGGTCTGACTAACTCCAAAGCCAATGCTCTTTCCATTTAGACCCTGATGCCTCCCAGGGAATCTGAGACAAATAATGGCAACAATCACCACAGACACCCAGCCCCGCTCCCAGTCTACCTTCTGCCCCCTGCAGAGGGAAGCAGATGTCAAGCAAAATATCCATAGTTCTGGGCTCTGAAACCTTCTATTTCTGAAACTGAAATCCAAAAACTGAGAAGTTGCTGACACTGCTGCTGAGTTCTGCCAAGTCCCTTGCTCTGAGGGCAGTTTGGTGTAAAGAATGTTGATAATCACTATAAATGGAGGAGTATGACTCTCAGCCCGGGAAATGAGGCTAGTGCATAAGTAGTTTTGGCAGCAGCATCTATACTGTGGTACTGGGAGGTACATGCTTTTCACATAGAAAATAAAAAATAAAAATAAACAGATTGTCTGGAACTCTTCCAGCACCCCCATCTGACCCCCAGGGCTTATAACACAGTGTTCTCAGTACCAAATGCAGTTTTCCCTGTTAAAATGCTTGCAGAAACCAGGTGAAGTATTTGCTGCTCTGGTGGATAGTGATTTTATCTCAAGAGTACTGGTGCGGTACCGGGGAGTGATGTGATTTTGGTTGCTGCAAGTCCAAAGGGGGAAATGAGGGTCTTTCAGAGGCAAACAGCATCTGCAGTTTCACATGAAAGATGGATGTCCCAAAGAAAGATAGCCTTTCCCGGACAGGGTAACATAGTGGGAAGTCTCTTTAAGCCCCTCACTGATGTCAAAGAATGAAGGAGAATTTGGAAGAATCACAAGCATGGGAGGTCAGTTTCACTCTTTAGTTGGCAGGTAATTCTTTACATGTTTGAATTGACATCAGGGTGGTTTTCTCTAATGTCAACATGAACAAGGACTGACTTGTGCCTAAAATGTCATTACATTGAAGCTACGAGAATATTCCTAACAAGTGGGAATCCACTTCTAATATTTCTTTTATGTATCTTTTCATAGTTAAATCTGTGGAAAAAGAAAATACTTCCATATCGGCACTAAGATGTATTGAGCATGTATTCTGTTCTGTTCTCTGTGGTGGGCTTTTAAGTGTATTCTCTCAGTTACTCTTTACAAAATACTTGCAAAGTATTTTACAGATAATAGTTGATATTTTTTGAGCATTTAGTCTTCCCTATTTGGAGTTGCTTGTATATATTAATTAGCTTAATCCTCCATAAAGTAATATGATTTGCTCCATTTTATAGACAGAAATAGAAATAATGAAGGAGTGATTATTTAGATATAATAATAGCCATCATATACTAAAAATTACTCTATGACAGGCACTGCTTTAAATACTTTTCATGTAACTCTGTGACAAGTACTACTGTTATACCCATTTTACACGTGAAGCATTTGGAGAGATTAAGCAATTTGCCCAAAATTACACAGCCATTGAGGATTAAAATCCAGTCAGTTGGATTTCAGTATCTATCATTTTAACCTCTGAATAATATTTCCTCACAACTTAGTAAAGTAAGACTCAGAGAAGTTCAAAAAACCATCTAAGTTCACAGTTATAAAGAATAGACTGGGGCTTCCCTGGTGGCGCAGTGGTTGAGAGTCCGCCTGCCGATGCATGGGACACGGGTTTGTGCCCCGGTCCGGGAAGATCCCACATGTCGCGGAGCGGCTCGCCCGTGAGCCATGGCCGCTGAGCCTGCGCGTCAAGAATAGACCGAACCCAGTCCCAGGATTTTGCTTGTTTGTTTGCTTTTGTTTTTTACTTCAAAGTCCATGTTTTTCCACTTCATCACCAAGCTGCCTTTCTAAGGAGTATTTCTTTGGAAATGAAATTTTACCACAAAGCCCACAATACAAACTCTCAATTATCAACACCCATTGAGTTCTTTTGTGTATATAACATGGAAAAGAGACATTCCTCTGCCTGAAAACATTGCTTTTTAGGCACGCTGAAAGGCTGAAGATGGTACTTTGAAGTTAACAAAACTGTGACAGGTGTTATGAACAGGGAAAATAAAATTGGCACTTTTGTCTTAGGCAGAGGTAATATGACTTGAAATAGTTCTTTTTAATCTAACTTTCATGACAGGATATGAAAATAAAATGTTGTTTTCTCTAAGAAACAGTATTTCCTAAGTCAGCTACACAACTGAATGGCCAAATATTTGATCCATCCTGAAGCAAATTTTCAAATGACTTATTCAGGTATATAAGCATGAATTCACAATGATGGCAAAACAATTGATCTGTTCTTACACATATTAGTATGCTCATATTCATCCCTTTCTAGTCCTGAGATAGATGCAGAAAAATATATCCATTTGTATTTCTATAAAGACATTCTTAAATGGGACTTAAAAAAATTTTTTTTTATTGACGTATAGTTGATTTACAATGTTGTGGTTTTTTAAATTTTTTTTTTTAATGGGACTTTTAAACTGAAGTAAGCAACATGCTGTATCACTTACACATTTTGTTTTGGCATGAATCCACATGTCATCTTTTATTAGTGGAAGTGCATTCTGAAGCTTTATTGATTATTTACATCTCTTAAAACTCTGATGAGTACATTTTCAATGTAATTTGTATTCCTTTATCATTTGCTTTTCAATTCTTTCATATTATTGTCTGTGATGAGCTGAAGTCAAATGTAAGGACTAATTTTGCACAGAATACATAAGCCATGCCCTCACCCTATCATGAAATAGATACAACACCAAACCCTTAAATGCTAACCCAAGTTTTGATTTAAATGAATGCAGCTTTCCTAATTCCAAATTCAATCTAGGCTAGAGTCAAATGTGAAATATAATTTTATAGATGTATGCTATCAAGACCATACCTTCCCATCATACCTGTAACTGACACTGAGATGGCTCAAAGGAAAAAAAAATATTGTGAGAGAGAAAATTAATACCATCTTTATTAGGATCTGAATATTCTGTATGCTTCTTACTGGCTGTATCACTCAATTCATTTGCCATGTACTTATCGGCAACTACTTATACAGGATTATCTAGAGTAAACTTAAATTAAAATATATGAATTATATGTACAACTAATGCAAGTTGCATTATGTTGTAATTATTTATGCATACACTTATATTCTTTATTAAATGATAAGATCTTGAAGGCTAGAGATCAATATCTTAAGTCACTTTGTATCCTATATTGTGCAGTAGTACAGTGCTTTGTACACAATATATTGTCAAATACATATTAAATAACTAAATAGTCATTTCTTATTTGGAATTGGATTTGACTGAATACACTGTAATAGAAAAATCCCAAAATAACAGTGGCTTAAACAAGATAAAATGATATATCTTTTTCATGTTAAAAAAAGATTACATAGGTAGGCAGTCCAAGAGTGGTATAATATATTCATAATGTCTTGCTTCCTCTGTCTTACTATTCTGTCATTTACAGTGCATTGCCTCAATATCTGGAGTGGTTGCCTGAACCCAGCCATCATAACTGTATTCCAGGAAGCAGAAAGAAAGAAGGGAGAAAAGAATATCATGGCTCCTCCTTTGAAAGAGGTTTCCAAGGAATCCTGAATCACACTTTCAGTTAGATTTTACTGAACAAAACTTAATCACATGGCCACACCTACCACAAAGAAAGCTGGTAAATGGAGTTCCATAGGGTGATGTACTGCTGTTTCAAAATTTAATTGATAAATTATAAAATTACTATGAAGGAATATTAGGGAAGGCATATATCAGTCTGTTACAAGTACCCATTTGAGATGAACAAAGCTAACTATTTCTAATGGAATATTTGAGAGTATATTCCAAATCTTTAACATTAATTTTAACTTTCAGCTTTTTCTGTTTGTTGCACTTCAGCAGCAGCTGATTAGCCACATATCATATGTCAGACACACTTCTCAGCATTAGAAACAGTTTCTTTGAGGAATTATGACTAAAGTAGTCAGGACATTTTATATTGACAGTGACAGAAACCCTATGTATATATATATATATATATATATATATATCCTCTCGTCATATCCAGTGAAACAAGAGATGGCTAGATTATACAACTTAGGCTACTACTGATATTCATTCATTCATAAAAATGTATTTAGTGACTACTGTACACCAAGCATCATTCTAGGGATGCAGCAGTAAGTATAATAGACAAAAAATTTCCTGCTCTCATGAGCTTGTATTACAGTGGAGGGAAACAGAAAATACCAATGAAAGTAAGTAAAATATGTGTTTGTCAGAAGGTGATAAGTGCAAAGAGAAAAATAATAAAGAAGGAAAGGAGGTTATAGAATGTCAGGAGGATGGGAATTTTAGGTGGGGCAAGCAGAGAGGGCCTCTCTGAGAAAATGGCATTTGAAGGAAGGAGGTGAGGTAGCAAGTCATCCAATATTTATACAAGAGCATTCTGGGCAGAGAGAATAGCAAGTGCCAAAGTCCTTCTGGCTGCTGTGTTGCAAATAGACCAGGCATGGGGCAGGAAACACAGAAACTAGTTAATCCAGGAGAGAGGTGATGGTGGCTTGGACCAGAGTAGTAGCATTGGAAATATTGAAGAGTAGTCAAATTCTGGATAAGTTTTGTAGATGGTGCTTGACAGGATTTGCTCTGAGAGACTTGATGTGACTTATGAGTGAAAGAAAGAAATCAAGGATGGCTTCAAGGTTTCAGCCAGGGCAACTGTAAGAATAGTGATATCATTTACTGAGATGGCAAAGACTAGATGAACAAAAGCCATTGGGAAGAAAATCCCAGAGACAAGGGAATCTAGAAAATTCTCTGTTGAACTTCTCTGTTGATATTCTAATTTCTCTCTAAAGCCTCTTGTCAAGTTGAGCATTTAGATTTGCTGTTCACTGTGCCTATACTTTAGGGGGCCATGACATGGCCCTCCCCTGGCCATGCTCCTTCTCATAGGGTGAGGCTTCCATGGAACAAAGATGATGTGTCACTCAGCCTCTTCTTGTAGATTCTTCTCCATGTAGGATTCTGGGATTCCGTGTTAAATGCCCCAAATCCATTCCCATGGTCTATATAGATGTCCCTCTTTCTAAGAGCCGGCCAGACTATCAACACATGTACTTCTAGGCCAAGTGCATAGCTGAGGGATGGCTGAATGTGGGGTAGGAGGGGTTGTGGATTGAGTTTGGGGTGAGGTACCCACACACATCTGGGCTAGGCCCTTTGCTGAGTGGGACAGAGGCAGGCATGGGAAGAGAATGGGGGCAAGCCACAGGCTAGTGGTTTTCTCCACTCTGCCCCACATTCTGGCATGGAACTCTGAAGGGTCAGAATTCTAAATTTAATGCCATCCTTATAGGTCATTATAAAAGTATATTTATCGAGGTAAGAAGACAGTACATATTTTAATCAACAGTTTGATGGCTTGACTTAAGTATTTAGATATATGGTATGTGGGCCTCCATATACACTCTCACTCCAGGCCCGAAAATTATAGACTTTGGCCTACATTGTTGAACATGCTGACATTAGTATCAGACATATTTATTTTTGCAGATGGAACCCTGAGAAGTAGGGTCAGGCCTGCACTGCTGTATATAATGTCATAACTTTCTTCTTCTCTGGTAACAGACATGGATTTATTTTTTTCAGATGAGACTCTAAAAGGAGTCCTCTCTATATGTACTCCCATAGTCCTCAGCTCAGTGTTGAGAACCCATGCTAAGTGTTGGTAAACTACTGATCCTCCCTAGTCTCAGTTTCCACACCTTTAAAAGGAGGCCAACACTTACCTCAAAGGCTGCTGTGAGAAAAAGTAAGTAATATAATAAAGTAAATAAGTAAAATGCTAAGCATGCTGCCTCACACATAGTAAGCACTTATGTGATTGTTGTTGTTCTATTCTCAGTAAACAGTATCTTACATTTTTATGCATTCTTAACTTCTTGAAAAATATAAATAAGTGCAGAAGCGAAGGAAGAATTTAAGTGTTTTTCCAATGTCAGCTGAATCCTCTCTCCTTTGAAAACGTGGGAGAACATCTAGATGGAGTTCAGTAACTCTTGTATTCAGTTGCAGGAGCTAGTGCTGTGCTTTTTTTTGAGTCAAATACACAATTCCCATTAGTGTTGATGGTAATTACCCCTACCAAACAAAGCATGATGAGTGGAGCCCCTGCTGAGGAATTACTTTAATGACTTTGAACTTTAAGAAAGAAACTTAAAAAGCTACACATGATGACAACCTCAGGGCCTGAATTCCTGGCTGCCTCCCTAACTACTATTTTCAATAGGTGGTTCTGAGCAGGTCACTTCTGAGGCCATGTTGTTCTTTATGACCA
The DNA here is from genome assembly GCF_002837175.3 of Physeter macrocephalus. NCBI lineage: Eukaryota > Metazoa > Chordata > Mammalia > Artiodactyla > Physeteridae > Physeter > Physeter macrocephalus. The sequence continues at coordinate 119,405,164 of NC_041217.1, forward strand.
AACAGTGGAAAGCACATTCCAGAAAAAGTGCCTCAAATTAGGAACATTTGATGGTTCATATGGTACAGACTCCTTGCCTACTTGTAAAATGCCCCAGATATCAACTCAAAATCCAATCTATATCATAGCCAATCTATAGTAGTGCTGGTATAGTGGCAGTATAAATTGTAATTTAGCATCCACCTTATATTATTATCATTATATATTTCTGATCACCAATCTAAACTGGGATTTCAACTCTAATTAGCATTTTTAGTATGATCTTACTGTGTTCCTGTTGTGACCTCATTCTCCTATTCACCATGAAACTATCTACTCTATTGTTCAGAGTCTTCATTGAACTATGCTGGGAAACAAACCACAGAGGTGTGAAAACAAATTGCTAATCTATTAAGTTAAATTATACTAAATAAAACTTTTTGTTAAAATTAAAAATAGAACTATCATATGACCCACCAATCCTTCTTCTGGGTATATGTCCAAAAGAATTGAAAGCAGAGTCTTGAAAAGATATTTGAACATCTATGTTTATAACCACACTATTCACAATAGTCAAGATGTGGAAGCAACCGAAAAGTCAATGGATGGATGAATGGATAAACAAAATGTGGCATGTACATACAATGGAATATTATTCAGCCTTAAAAAGGATGGAATCCTGTCATATGCTACAACATGGATAAACCTTGAGGACATTGTGCTAAGTGAAATAAGCCAGTCACGAAAAAGCAAATGATGAATTATTCCACTTATATGAGGTATCTAAGGTAGTCCAATTCATAGAAACAGAAAGTTGAATGGTGGTCACAAGAGGCAGGTGGAAGGGGGAAAAGAGGTATTGTTTAATGGGTATATAGTTTCATATTTGCAAGATGAAAGAGTTCTTGACATCTGCGTCACAACAATATAAATATACATAACACTACTGAACTATACACTTAAAAATGGTTAAGACAGTAATTTTCACATATTTTTTATCACAATAAAAAAAACCCTGAAAAACAAACAAGCAGAAAAATAAAAACCTTTTGCTCTGCTTATAGTTGTTCAACAAATATGCTTATATGCTTATTACATTACACACCCTGTTCAGATTCAGTATTTTGACAGTATTTATTTAGAAATCAATATTAGAGAGTTGGTAATGTGGTAGTATAATAAAATTTAGAAACATAGCAATATAATTCTGGGTTTTATCGCCTTGAAAATGATATGTGAAGAAGGTAATGCTCTCTACGGCTGGGGAAATCCCGTGTCAGTTTCTTCCTCTTTCCTTTATGCACACTTTAAACACCTTTCTTGATTCCGCAAGGCCAAAGCATTCACAAAAAGCATCAGCTATATAGCAAAAGGGACTTTAAACAGCTTGATAGGCATTCCTTGGCCTGAGATCACTTGGACAAATTCTAGGAGGAAAGACCAATTTGGTGTTTACCTATGTACAAAAGCAGATGCATTCCTGAGAAACTGTTTTAAATGCAAAATTCTGAATGGCAAAGCATTTTCTCACTTATATTTAAAAATTGGAAAATTGTTTTTATGGAAAACATTTCCATCCTGAGACATAAGTAGTGTTCTAATTACATCTACACATGCAGTGTTTCAAGAATGCATTTACTCCATTGGCAGAGTTCTTGGCAAAAGGCACAAACTTGGACATTCTGTCAGCAAATATTTTGCCAGTCATAAGATGACTTTGACTGGCAAAACCCCTGGCAGACCTAAAGAGTCACCAGTGAAGCCAAAGACACTCAAAATTCCTTAACTTGGACTTCCTAAACTTTTTTTAAACTTGTTGTTTTCTTTTTTCCCTTCTTTTTCTCTCCATCCCCTGAAGATGTCAGAAATCAGGGGTTGGCAAATATTTTCTTAATGGGGCAGATAGTAAATATTTTAGGCTTTGCAAGACATAGTCTCTGTTACAACTATTCAATTCTGCCCTTGTAGCAGTAAACCAGCCATAAACAATAAGTAAATAAAAGTGCATGGCTGTCTTTCAATAAACCTTTACTTACAAAAACAGGTGCCAGGCTGTATTTGGCCTGTAAAGCTGTAGTTTGCTGACCCCTGTTTTAGGTCATAGTGAGGAATTTGGATTTTATTCTATTGGCAGTATAAACCATTGTGTAGTTTTAAAATAGAGAACCAAAATAATCTTACTTAGGCTTTAAAAACATCACTTTGGTTACTGTACAGAGAATGATGAAAGGGAGTAGCAAAAATGAGAGCAGGAGGCTGGTGCAATAGTCCAGGCAATATATGAAGGTGGCTTGAGCTGAAGCGGTGGCAGTGAAGGTGAAATGTTGAATTCAGGGCATAGGCCAGGATTGGAGAAACAATTTTGGAGTCAGTAGCATATTGATGGTATTTAAAACCATAGAACGAGGTGAGATTACCCAGAGAAAAGGTGTAGGTTAAAAGTGTAGATAGAGAAAATAGCCAAAGACTGAACTCTGGGGCACTCTCACGTCTAAATGTGAGGAGGAAAAAATTGAATCCCAGGGGTTCCGTAGATGGGTGCCCAGACCATTGTGAAAGAAGGAATGGCAGAGCGCATACTGGTGGATTAGTAGATTTGGTGGTAGGAGCAATATAGAAGTTCTTTTCTGATTGCTTCTATATGCTCAGTGAAATTTTAAGTAAAATCACTGTTAGCTCAGAGAGGTAGAAGCAGAACGCTTGAGAAAAAAAGAGGACAAGATATAAAATGGTCATTGTGAAAAGCAGGGAAGTGCACTTACCAGGGCACTCTTTTACTGCTGGCACTAGTGAATACCCATTTGAAATTTTTTCACATAAATTCTAAAGGAAATCCATGGGCATGGTTGTATAATTTTCTCAAGCATCATTCAGCTGTTCCGGTACAGGAAATGATGAGGTAGACAGTTGGGTTTAACCAGAATTGTTTTTTTTTTGGCTAAGTATGATAAATGGAGAGAGGTGCAAGGGGGTGATTCTGTTCTCCACATTTTCCCTCTCTTAAAGACTTCCAGAAATAATATGTTATGAAAAAGTGATTATGTATGATCACTTGATAAGAGTGATATCCTCACTTACTAATAAGACTTATCAGTAAATATCTATTATTTTACACCAGCTAACTTGCACTCATTGCTCTAAAATTATAAATCATCGTTAAATATACTCATGCTGCTACTCTCCTGGAGCACCCATATAGACTTGTCCACGTGAGAAATAATGGAATTGCAAATCAACATCTATTAGCTGCTCAACAGAATAACTGCCTATTTCTTTGAGGTAGCTTCCAGGGTGCCCAAAATTAATTTTTTTTTTTTTTTTTTTTGCGGTACGCGGGCCTCTCACTGTTGTTGCGGAGCACAGGCTCCGGACGCGCAGGCTCAGCGGCCATGGCTCACGGGCCTAGCCGCTCTGCGGCATATGGGATCTTCCCAGACCGGGGCACGAACCCGTGTCCCCTGCATCGGCAGGCGGATTCTCAACCACTGCACCACCAGGGAAGCCCCCAAAATTAATTTTTGTATACCACATAGGCTACATGTGATACACACACACATATCTACACACATGTATTTAAACAGCTTTACTATATAAATGACATACCATAAACTGCACATATTTAAAGGGTACAATTTTATAAGTTTTGACATATGTACATGTAAAACCATGATCACAATCAAAATAGTGAACATATCCATCACCTCAAAAGCTTCTTAGTGCGTCATTGTAATCTCTCTGATTTATCATTTCCCAAGAAAGCACTGATCTGCTCTCTGTCATTAGAAATTAGTTTTAATTCTCAAGTTTTATTTAAATGGAATCATATAATTTGTACTTTTTTTCTGACTTCTTTCATGCAGCCTATTTTGAGATTTGATTCATGTTGTTGCATGTATCGACAGTTCATTTTTATTGATGAGCAATATTCTAATACATGGCTATACCACTATTTCTTTATCCATTCATTTCTTGATGGACATTTGGGCTGATTTCAGTTTTTGGTGATTACAAATAAAGCTTCTAAGAACATTTATTTAAAAGTCTAGCTATGGACATATCTTTTCATTTCTCTTGGGGAGATATCTAGTAATGGAATAACTGGGTAGTATGGCAAGTGTATTTCTAACTTGTAAAGAAACTGTCAAACTATCTGCTATAGCAGTTTTACATTACCCCCAGCAGTGTATGAGATTTCTAGCTGTTCCATACTCTTACCACTACTTGATATGGTCAGTCTTTTTTATATTAGAAATGTAAACAGGTACGTAATGATATCCCATTCTGGTTTTAATTTGCAGTTCCCTAGTGACTAATAATGTTGAGCATTTTGCAGCATTTGCCCGTTTGTTAATTTTGTTTGTTAATATCAGCATTTATCCACATATTTGCTGGATATCTTTTTGGTGAAGTGTCTGTTCAAGTCTTTTGCCCATTTGTTAATTTTGTTGTTTGTTTTCTTATTGTTGAGTTTTGAGAGTCCTTTATATATTCTGAATACAAGTCCTTTACTAGACAAATGATTTGCAAACATTGTCTCCCAGGTTTTGGCTTATTTTTTCCAGTCTTTTGAAGTTTAAAAATTAAGACCAAATTACCAGTTTGTTCTTTTATAGACTGTGCTTTTGGTGTCATATCTAAGAAATCTTTGACTAACTTAAGATCACAAAGTATTTTTCCAATGTTTTCTTCTAGAAATTTTATAGTTTTACATTGATCCATTTTGAGTTAATTTTTGTATATAATGTGAGGTACGTATCCAAGTTCTTTTACACACACACACACAGATAAATATTCAATTGTTCCACTACTATTTGTTGAAAAGGCTATTCTTTCTCCACTCTATTGGTTTGCACCTTTGTGAAAAATCAGTTGCCCATATAAGTGTGGATTTATTTTTGAAATTCCTATTCTGTTCCATTGGTCTGTTTGTCTAAATTTATCCAATACAATACTGTTTTGATTATTGTAGCTTTGTAATAATTCTTGAAATCAGATAATGTTAGCCTTCATCTTTGGTTTTTTTTTTTTTTTCCGAATTGTTTTGTCTATTCTACATCCTTTGTATTTCCAAATGAATTTTTGAATCAGTTTGTCAATTCTACAAAAATACCAAAAAAAAAATCTGCTGGGATTTTGACTGGGATTTTTCTGTTATTGATTTCGAATTTAATTCCATTTGTGGTAAGAGAACATGCTTTGTATGAATTGAATTGCTTAAATTTATTGAGATTTATTTGTAACCCAAATACAGTGTATCTTGGTAAATATTCTGCATGCACTTGAAAACAATGTGCATTCTGCTGTTGTTTGATGGAGTCTTTGATAAATGTTAGTTAAGTTAAATTTAGTTGTACTATTGTTCAAATCTATAATATTCTTGTAGGTATTCTACCTGTGTTCTAGACTGTAATTAACAATTTTTCTGTTTATTTATTCTTGCAGTTCTATCAGTTTGCTTCATGTATGTCACAGCTCTCTTATTAAGAGATAATAATTGATTATGTCCTCTAGATTAACTGGCCTCTTTATCATTATGAATTGAGCTTCCTTATTCCTGGGAATATCCTTTACTCTGAAATCTACTTTATTATTACGGCCATTCCAGCTTTTTTTTGACTAGTGTTAGCATGGTATATCTTTGTCCATCCTTTTCATTAAACATATTTATGTCTTTATATTTAAAGTGACTTTTTTTAGTCAAAATATTGCTTCATGAGTGAGAGAATGTTCCTTCCTCTTCTATTTATTGGAAGAGTGTGTGAAAACTTGGTAGTAATTATTTTTAAATGTTTGGTGGAGTTTAACAGTGAAGCCATTTGGGCCTAGGCTTTTCTTTATGGGTAGCTTTTAAATTATGAATTCAATCTCTTGTTACACATCTTTTTAGATTTTCCTTTCTTTTGGGGTCTATCTCTGTATATAGAATTTCCAGGAATCTGTTCACCTCATGTAAGTTTTCTAATTTGTTAATACAGAGCTGTTCATGGTATTCCCTTATAATCCATTTTATTTTTACAAGGTTGGTAGTAATGTCCTCTCATGGCCATGTTGTTTCTAGTGAATGGAAAGAACATGGCCTCATATTTCAATGCTGTGTTGGTTATATCTGTTTTTTAATTTTTTAAAAAATTAATTAATTAATTAATTTTTGGCTGTGTTGGGTCTTTGTTGCTGCACATGGGCTTTTTCAGTTGCGGTGAGTGGGGGCTACTCTTCATTGCGGTGCGCGGGCTTCTCATTGCAGTGGCTTCTGTTGTGGAGCACAGGCTCCAGATGCGCAGGCTCAGCGGCCATGGCTCACAGGCCTAGCTGCTCTGCAGCATGTGGGATCTTCCTGGACCGGGCCACAAACCCGTGTCCCCTGCATCAGCAGGCAGACTCTCAACCACTGCACCACCAGGGAAGCCCCATTTCTGATTTTATTAAGTTCAGTCTTCTCTCTTTTTTTCTCGGTCAGTCTAGCTAAAGGTCTTTCAACTTGTCCACCTTTTCAAAGAAACAAATTTTGTTTTCATGATTTTTTTCTATTGTTTTTCTGTTCTCTATTTCATTGATTTATGCACTAATCATTATGATTTCCTTCCTCCTGCTTGCTTTGGGTTTAATTTGCTCTTCGTTTTCCAGTATCTTAAGATAGAAAGTTAGATTATTGATCTGAGATATTTCTTCTTTTTTAACATAAGCATTTATAGGTATAAATCCTCTTTTAAGCACTGCCTTAGCTGCATCACATACATTTTGGTATGTTGTATATTTATTTTCATACATCTCAAAGAATTTTCTAATTTCACTTGTGATTTCTTCTTTTAAACCATTAATTATGTAGGGAAGTTTAATTTCCACATATTAACAAATTTCCCAAATTCTTTCTGTTATTGATTTCTACTTTTATTTCACTATATTCAGATAACACTTTGTGTGATTTCCATCCTTTTAAATTTACTGAGGTTTGTTTTAAGGCCTAGCACATGGTCTATCCTGGAGAGTGTGCCATATGCCCTCAAGCAGACTGTATATTCTGCCACTGGAGGTGAAGTATTTTATAGATATCTTTTTGGTCAAGTTGGTTTATAGTGTTGTTCAAGTCTTCTGTTTCCTGTTGATCTTCTGCCTCCTTGTTATAACATACCCAGTGTTGGAAGTAAAATATTGAAGTGTCCAACTATTATTGTTGAATTATTTATATTTCTCTCTGATCCTGTTACTTTTTGCTTCACGTAATTCCAGGCAAGCAACAGACTCTTAGCTCCATCTCCTGAACTCAGTGGGCCCTCTGGGCTCTGCCAGGGGTACCCCTCCACCACCATATTCTGAAAATTCTCTCAAGATAGTAATATGGGGCAATCATAGGGCTTACCTCAATTTTTTCTTGTCTCTGAGGGATCACAGTCAACTCCATGACATCCAAAATGTTGAAAGCTGTTGTTTCATATATGTTTTCTCACTTTCTTTGGTTATTTAGGTGAAAGGGTAAATCTGGCCCCTGTCAGTCTCTCTTGGACAGATTATAAGCTATAGTTTAAGTTAACTTTTTGCTAGATAATACCTTAAAACAGGGGTTAACAAACTTTCTCTTAAAGGGCTGGAGTGTATACTATTAATACACTATTACTATTACTATAACATTACTATTTTAGGCATTGGTCAAGAAGTTTCTGACACAAATACTTAACTCTGCCATGGTAGCACAAAAGCAGTCATAAATGAACTGAGTCAGAATGAGTGCTATACCAAAGATACGTCTAGGGAAGGAGGTGGCCAGACTCAGACATAGAGGACATACCAGTGGTTACCAGTGGGGAGAGGGAAGTGGGGAGGGGAAATGTAGGGAGAGGAGAGTAAGAGGTACAAACTATTAGCTGTAAAACAAGCTACAAGAATATATTGTACAACATGGGGAATGTAGCCAATATTGCACAATAACTATAAATGGATTATAACCTTTAAAAATTGCGAATCACTATATGGTACACCTGTAACTTACATAATACTGTACATCAACTACACTTCAATAAAAAAATTTTTTAAAAAGCAGCTGTAAATGAGTGAATGTGGCTGAGCCCCAGTAAAACCTTATTTACAAAAACAGGTGGCTGATACCTGGCTATAATTTGCCAACCTCTAACTTAAGATATTACTCTTTGTTCTTTTCTTTTCCAGACTTCCTTTTATGTGACCCTTCCTCATCTCAGCCAAGTTAGGTAGTTAGTCAATTAAAATTTTTATAAATTGGATAGAAAGAAAAAAGAAACTACGTTTTTTAACCTGCCAAAATGGGTTATTGAGAATTGAAACTGAAATTTTAAGAGAAGAAATGCAAAGAGTTTATTCCATAATACCAGAAATAGGATAGAAAAAGAGCCAGACAACACATACATACTCTTGTCATCTTCACCACCCTACTCTCACCCTTTATCCTCAAGGGAATAGATGATAGTCACTGGAATTGAGGAGATTAGGAGAATGGAGATATCATATTCCCTCGGTCAGGGGTCTAGAAATGATAAAACATAACAAGGACAAAACACACAGAGAAGACAGGAGTGAGCTTTAGGAGGCTCTGATTACAGCCTGGGGCCAGCACCAAGGAGACTCCCAAAATCTGTGCCAGTATCTATAGACCATAATTTGTGGGGGCACCATTACCTATTCTTTTCATATCTGTAGGGTAAGGGACTTATGTTGACAGCCCTGGTATGTGACTTGATATGTTATCATTCAATAGGATATTTACCCATCCACAGCCTTTGCTGAGCCTTACCCAGTCTGCTCCATGTGGATATTCCCTCTCTTTAATGGCCACTCTTAAATTGTCACCCCTCAAAACAGCCAATGGGATCCTTGTTACTTGGAAAGGGGTAGTGGTATAAAAAGGGAAGTTCCCAATAAATGTTTTGAGCAAAAATGAAACTGTTGAAACACATCTTTTTATATCAAACTATCCCAAATATATCCTCCAAATTTAATGAAAATATTTTTTTTTGAATGAAGTAGTACTGGACAGAGACTTAATTGTCTTAATCAGTAGTGTGATCCATAGTTTCTGATTTAAGGATTCAGTTTTCTTAATCCTTCAGTGTATTTTATTTTCTGGTTGTCTTAAGGTCTTGGCTATTTGCCTGACTCTGGTTCTACTAGTTAGCATTTCCGTCTACACAATTATCATTTAGGCATTCTACAAAAATTTCTATTCTATGTCAACCACCATAAGTGATGGCACCTTTGGAGCACCATCGTTAGCAGAATAATGAAATTATCAGAGCTGCAAGGGCACAGAAAATCATCAACTCCAATTCCACATCTTACGGATGAGGATATTGAGGCCCTGATGAATGAAGCAGCATATCCAGCATCACACATGCGGTCCTCAGGCTAAAATTAGAGGTTTTCTGACCCCCATCCATGTTCTTTCCACAACTCTATGCCACTGGTGATGTCATTTAGTTCAAAAGTTTCCGGTAGAGATTGAAATATGTCTTAATAATTATTTGAGATTCTCTAGGCAGAGGATCCTCCCTTTTAGCACAAAATAATTTTCAAAATAAATATAAAAATAATCAGTGACCAACTGTGACATTCCACTAGCCTGTTCAGATGTCACCAAAGACAATACAACTGATGAGAACACTCATCAGGAGTGTGAAGTGTCAGTTCACACTGTGAACTATTATCTCCCGCAACAAGAGCCAGTGGCTTTGTTTCTGGCTGCTGTTCTCTCTGACCAACATTATTTTTCTTCACAGTTAGGTCCCTTAGAATTGATTCCAAAAAACTGAATCACACCTAAGCTGGCCTTAGTAAAGAGAGATTTATAATGAAGATTCAAGGATATTTCCAAAACCCTAGGGCAAGAAATTCAGCTCACACTTTATCAAGAATTCTCTGGAAACCCATCGTTTCTCACCTCCTCCACTTTGCATGTCTGCCCCCATTCTTCTGTTTTGTTTGTTTGCTTGTTTTTTAAATCAGGCATGTTCTGTCAGTGCTTGCTCATTAATCTACGGAATCTAAAAATTTCTGCTGAGAAACAGCAGCCTCAGACCCCTCAAGTCCACATCCCTTACAGGTAAAGTACCTATTCTAAAAAATTTGTGGGAGCATAAAGTAAATTACTGAAATTTCTAATATAACCAAGTATACAAATAATGCTCACTGTAAAAATTCCTTATATAGGTGTAAAAGTGTAGAATTTAAAAAATGCTTCCAACTCTCTTATATTTACTTCACCTTAATCCCATAGAGGAGGCAGCCAGATGTCACTGACTCCATTTTACAGCTAGAAAAACAAACTCAGAGACTTTAAGTGATTTACCCAAGCAGCAGAGTCAGATCTTGAATCCAGGTTTCTTGGCTTCTAGTCCATTTGCCCTTTCAATACCCACATCCATAGCCACTGGCTTATGAAAGGAAGAAATCGTGGTGATGTTGCGGAGGTGATGACAGAGGCCAAAGAATAGGTGAATTGAGTAGCCACCTGACAATTTTAAAACTTGGTTCAGAGTTCTGTCATTCCATAAACTGTTTATTATTCTTGGACCCAACTGTACCTTTCTTTTTTTTTTCCCCTGCTCTTCCATGTGAACACACCAAATTATTTTAATCTGTGTTTTCAAATTTTTACTTAACTTTTAACTTCCTGTAGTCTGATTCCTTTTCCGATAGTGAACCAGGAGTGATCTGCAAAACTGGCAGAAAATAATGTGGATGATGATAAAAATGACAATAACAATTACCAAGGCCAGTCATCTATAGGATTAGAGTTTCTTTTGAAACTGAGGAACAGCATAAAAAATGTGAAGAAAAATGTTAAACATTTGCGACTAGATGAAAGAATTCCTTATTCAGTGATTGATATGAAGTCTGAGGAACTAACTCCATGTGTTAAAACAGAACAGAAAACCTGAGTACAAAGGTATTATGCAAACAAAGAACAGCATTTCCATGTGTACGAGTTTAACTGGGGCTGAAGTGAGCTCTGGGGCACCTTCCCCAGCACAGACAAGGGAATCTGGGATTCATATCTAAAACATTTTTCACAGCTGGATCATTGTTTACATAAATGTAAGGTGGTAGTTTCCAGTAGGGTATCATGCATCAGAATCCACTAGTGAATAAAATGGGCACAAATTTTAAATGTTTCCAAGGCATATATAAACAAACACAATGTTAATATGTGATGATAGCATCAGGCTACATCAAGTAAAGAGGATAATATCTCCATGTAAGATTTCTTCTACCTAGAAGTGTGCCATCTGAGAACACTAAGGATTAAATCTCAAAGAAACAAATGTACCTTCTAAACTTAAAAAAAAAATCTATTCATACGGCTCATAGGCCCAGCCTAAAAGAAAACTTGTCTGTAGCGTTTTAATTCCAATGGAAACCACAACTGATCCTGCTCACTAAAATGTTCGTTTACATAACTTTAATTAACCATCATAAAATGGATGTGTGCTTTGTGCTCTTTATAAAATGACCACTGCATCAAATAATGTCAATTATTATACTAACAATCAAGAAGGAAAAGAAAGTAATGTCTCTTATCTGGGGAATGAACATTCTTACAGCAACTGCTAGTCTTCCTTTCATTGAAAACTTCTTCCTTAACTCTGCTTAAACTCAATACACGTAACTCTCCTGACTCTGATCACAATTTCATCAAGTCTCTGTTCCTCCATATTCACCTCTCCCTAGGCTGACACACTGGACCATAAGAGTGATGGGAAACAATGGAAGAAACAACCAAACCAGGCTATGAGGATAAAGGAAAAATGTTAGCCAACAGAAACCCAGTCCTTTAACCCTGAAACCTCAAGGTTTAGAAGTTTCGGGGGAAAAAAAGAAACTATGGAAGAATGCAGTGAACTGAACAGGTGAGTAGCAATGAAAGTAAGCATGGCCCTTTCCCTTATTAACCATGAGGATCTCTACTGGGTGCAGCCAAGTCACTTAATCTCTTTGGAGGTCAGTTTCCTTATTTGCACAAAGGGAATACTTAACCCCTCCTAGTTTAGAGAGCTATTGAAGGAATCAAATGTAAAAGTTTTTTGGAATTTATTTTTCTCAATAAAGCACTTTATAAATATAAAGGGACTTTAAAATATTTTTATTCTTGTTTATGGCCTATTTTCTAATCCTCACTCTCCTGTTCTAACTTCTCATTAACCCCTTTTTATCTCTCTTCAGTCTGTATTTAACTTTAAAACATGAAAGACTTTTATTACAATTCACACATAGTTGAGAAACCACTTTGGCCTGAGGTAATACTTCAACTCACATAGGTGGCAAGTTCTGCACACGCTTACAAGCTCAGTGTCAGATCTCTTCATCCAGGGCATGCTAAGCCCATATTATTGTGGCCAGTTAGGGTGGATGGAGTCTTAAAGCCCCTTCTCTTCTGGGTTTGATTGGTGCTCAAAACCAACTAAAACCCCCCAGTACTACATAAAATACAGTCAAATCTGGAAAAAAAGTGGAAATAATTATGGTTTTATGGAGTCACTTTAAAAATACAAGCATCTTTTCTATTATTTTCCTTTTCTTTTAAATAACCCAGAAGTAATGAGACTTCCCAGGGATTAATTTGCTCATCTGACCAAATCTGGCTCAACATCCTGACAATGTCTGGTTAAAAGATGTGACCATCACAAACATAGCTTCTCATCCCCAACACCATGTTTTACTCATTACCTGGCAAAGGTACAAGCCAAAATTCTTGTAAACCTCCTGATTTCCCGCTCATAATTTGGGGAAGTAAACCATGGCCGAGAAACCACATGAAACTCCATTAAATGAATCTAAATAAATGATATCTCTGCAAATGAATCACCACTTACCCAAATTCCATGCACTGCAAAGAGACACGAATGGTCAATAAATACCAGATTCTCAATAACCACAACACACAGATTCAACCTCAGGGACAACTCCATCTCAACTGTATGTAAAGAGAAAGCAATATCTACGACTCCTGGTCATGGCTACAAACGTGCAGATTAAACAGCAGCCCTCGAGTGTCTGTGTAACAACTGCCTCACAATACAGGGTAAGTTAGGAAAACTGAGTCAGAACATTAAAATGGATGCTGATTTTAGACAGGAGCAAAGAAGAAAAGATTTTAAGGACTGAGCACTGCTTTGAAAGAATACGCATAAAGTAACGTAAATTGCACAACTTTTGCATGATCACAGTAGCACCATTTTCTTGTCAAGATTTACGACATTGCCCTTTATTTTTTAAACAACGTTTGTGGAGTTCTTATTGGTTTTAGGGACTGTGCTAAGTGCTTGGGACATAACAAACAAAAGAAATATATTTCCTACCCTCACAGGCCAAATCCAATCCACTGGCTTTTTTTCATAAATAAAGTTTTACTAAAACATGATAATTTGATTATATATTGTCCATGACTGGTCTGCTATGACTATGCTACAATGAAAGAATCAAATAGTTGTGACAGAGAATGTTTGGCCCACAAAGCCTAAAATATTTACTATCTGTCCCTTACAGAAAAAAAAAAAATTGCCAACCTCTGATCTAGAGGGAAAAATGGACAAGTATACAGGAAATTATAATACTGTTTAATTAGAGCTAGGATGTGGGAGTTTTGCAGTTCCATATCAGGATTTGGAGGATCAAGGAAGACTGAGGTAATATTTAAATGGAGACCTCGAAATGAGTAAGCAGCAGCCAGATGATGGGATGAGAAAAAGTATTCCAAAGGAAGGTCACATGCAAAGGCAGGGAGGCAAGAGAGAATGTCCCATTCAGGGAACTGAAAGTACAGTAGGTCAACTTGGCTGGAACAAGGAGAGGGAGGGGAGTGGGGAAGAGAGGTGATGGCAAAGAGAAAATCAGGATCCAGGTTACAAATGTTCCTCTATATTAGCCTAAGAAGTTTTGAAATTATTCTGACGGTTTACATCGTGGAATGAATTAATTGAGCTGTAGGAATTTAGTGTTTATAGAAGATTTATGATAAGGCTTATTTCTGACATAGCCACCAGGAAAACAAAAGCAATGAACTTTGAAATTGATATTCATCAGGAAATGCTAACATTCAAATTAATCTAGGCCTTCAACCCCTACCAACCCATGGCTCTGGGAATTAAGTGCCTGTGACAGCATAAAACTAAAATTTCCTGTAACTCTTAACACAATGCTTCAACTCCAGTTTGTGTTGACAGTATAACCAAGGCACATCTGAAAAGATAGTCAGTGATGGTGCTGAAAGAGGAATCCAACCTGCCCTGCCTGAAAACTGAGGCAGCTAAGGAAACTTAGGTTTGCTATCTGCCCTTTCCATAAAATGCCTATATAATCACCCATGGTTTTCACCCTATCTCATTGGCTGCTCCATCTCAGTCTTGCTTCCTTGTCCTCCCTCTTGTCCTAGACCTCTTAATGTTGGAGTCCCTAGCATTCAGTCTTTAGCCCTATCTCTACCTACAATAACTCATTTAGTGAATGAATCCAGTCTTATTGCTTTAAATATCACTCAGAAACTAATGTTTCCCAAATGTTCTTCTGAACTTCAGTCTTGTGCATCCTCTTGCCCATTTGATATGCCCACTTCGGTGTCCAGTAGATATTACAAACTCAATATATCCCTCACCAAACTTCCTCCTCTCAAAACTACTCAACCTGCAATGTTTTCCATTTTATTTGATAGTAACTACATCACTTCCACGATTCAGATCAAACATATTGAGGTCATCCATGACTCCTCTCTTTTTCTCACACCCCTCATCCAAACTGTCAGGAAATCCTCTTGGTTCTAACATCAATATATATACAGAATTTAACCTTTCTCTTTACCTCCACAGTTGCCACCCACCACCATTATCTCTCACCTAGACTATTGAAATAGCTTCCTAACTGTTCTGCCTGATTCAATCCTTTTCCCTTCAAGTCTATTCTCAACACAGGAGTTAGAGTGATTCATTTAAAATAGAAGTCAAAATGTATTATTCTTCTGTTCATAACTTTGTACTGACTTCCCATCTCACCGAAATGGCTATGCTCTCCCCGTTCCTGGTCCCCATTACGTCTCCACTCTTTAACTCCCACAATTCTCCCACTCATTCATTGCATCGTAGACCTACTGATCCTTTTGCCATTTCTCAAATATACTAGGGATAAACCAGGGATGCTCCTGCCTTTGGGTTTATGTACTGGCTGTTTATTCTACCCGATATGCTATTACACCCAGATAATCACATGGCCAATTACTTCGTAGTAGATTGGATAATTGACCTCAATTCTCTATCCTTCCCTACATCCGCACTCTTGCCTTATCATGGGTATAGTATATATACTTCCCTGTCCCTTGACTTTAGTCTTGGTCATTTGACTACCTTTGCCAAAGGTATATGGGCAGAAGCAACAGTGAGCCAATTTGAGACTAGTCCTGAAGAAGACTGCTCCTTGAATTTTCATCACCTTGAAAAGTCTTTCCCCTACCTGACTGTACTATTTAGGTTATGTCCTAGAGTGAACATACATGGAAGAGAACTACTCTAGCCAACCTACCAACCATTGAGCAAGAATAAATGATTGCTCTTTTAAACCAGGGATTGGCAAACTTTTCCTATAAAGGGCCAGATAGCAAATATTTTAGGCTTTGGAGACGATATAGTCTCTGTTGTAACTATTCAACAACACTATCGTAGCTTGAAAGCAGCCATAGACAATATGCAAATGAACATAGAACATGTCTGCGTTCCAACAGAACTTATTTACATAAACAGTCTGGGGTGAACTAGGATCGGAACTGGCTCTGACTCCAAAACCCTCTCACTGTCTATTAAATCACCATAATATCATTTAATTTCATTAAGACCAAGGGTCTAGGGAAACTCATGATATTTTATTTAAAAAATGAAAGCAACAATGATCAGTGGATATTGTTGATAAAATATACACCTATCTGGTTCAACTTTTACTTCATCTTTTTTTTTTTTTGACTGACAATCTTATAAGGATCATCCAACCACTTGTTACTTTATATCTTGGTATATCATAGCTGATTTTGCCAAATTTTCCTTAATTGAATAAGGACTTTCTGACCTGCTTTGTACCCATGTTCCTGACTTAGTCTATGCTTGCCTTGAAGCTATTAGACAAAGCTTCCTAAAGTTAATCCAACATCACTAAATTCCAACTGGCATTTGGACTTTCTTGGTCTGCTACTCCACTTGACTTTGCAATTGAATTACCTCAGTTTGTACTAGGTCACTGACAGTACTCAAGAGCCACATTTCTCTCTAAAGTCCCACTGTCTCTCTGGCCCACCCTTAGAATGTATACAATGAGCTATTGCTCTCTCAATATTTTATGAGTGTTCACTTTCACAGGTTAGAATCACTAACACTGCCAGTTGATGTTAGTTCTCATCCCTCCTCCTTTGTAGTAAACTAGAAATTTTAAATTTCAGCTTCCAGAAAACAGAATTTTGGAATCACATTTTTATTCCTTATAGGATTTCAAGTGTACCCTACAGAGGCCTTTTTATATCATTCATGCCTACAGGCTATCAATGCCCTTCAATGAAAGCCTATACTATGAAGTCAAATTAGACCAGCCTTTAGATACTGATTTCACTACCAAATAATTGTGTATATTTGGACAAGTTACGTAATGTCCTCAGTTTCTTTATCTCTAAAGTATTTTACTGAAATTTCACTTCATAGTGTTTGTTTGGAAGGTTAAATGAGATAATTAATGGGTGCCTTGATAACATTTTTTAGAGATAAGTATGTGTGTGTGTGTGTGTGTGTGTGTGTGTGTGTGTGTGTGTGTATAAAAAATACCTTCTCCCCCACCCCCCATTTTCCTCTTTAATTTACTTTCTGGAAAGTTGATAATAACCTCCAAGCCTATTACTACAGAGAGAGATGTGTTGGGGGAGAAAAATAGAAAGATCCTATAAGGATGACTGGTTTTTGCTTTAAAAAAAAACAAAACAGTTTAGGGGAACGGATTCATGAGCACAGAATATCTTGAAGATATATGAAAGCAAATGTTTTTTAGCATAGAATGTAAGGATTCCCATGTGCAAGGGAAGGAGATATGAGGAAAAAGTATCTGGATCTCAAAATCAAATGAGACGTATACCTTGCTTCTGGCAGTACCACTGGGCTTTGGCAAGATCCCAAGAAATTACATATGCCTGGCATGTCAGGTTTATGGAAGATTATAATGAAAGAAAAATCTAGGCAGGTAGCTTGGGGTCAGATTTTGCCACTTTACAGAGTTTGTACTTTGTTTAACAGAGATTGACAAGTTTTAAGATGAGGTGAGACTTTGTTCAACAGCTATTTTAGAAAGATTAATCTGAGGTAAGTCATAATTGAAGAACAGAGAAAACTGAAGGAGAGAGAAACTGGTGGCAAAGAAAGACTGGAAGGAAAGATAGGAGTTAGGGCTTACTGTAATAGCCAGAGCCTGCGGGGATAAAATATTAAACTTGTATTGTTTGAACCTCCCAATTCCTGGACTTTAAAGGTTGGGTGAAGAAAGCACTTTGGCCAAGATTTCAAGATGCTCTTGGCCTTGCCAGACAGAATTACAGCCACCTGTGAGCTAAACCAGAGCTTGAAACACAAAAGTGCTAGAAATCCCATTTAACCTGGCCTCAGTATCCTAGGTGTATTATAGAATGGATCTTTTGTCTTCTTTTCAGCAATTCACTTATGATAACCTCCGGTGTAAGAGGTAGGAAATCAGATGCTACTAAAAAGGTCAGTCTGTAAGAGGACTGAGTAGCTCACTGATTGTAATGGCTCCAGAATCAGGCTTCCTGCATTCTTAAAAGCAAAGGGTGTGTGTGGTGTTTTTTTTTTTTTTTTTACACAGCACTCCAGGATCTTTTAACCTATTTGAAAAGTCATTATTGCCATTAAAATACAAACTATACTTTCATTGGCATTAAACAACATATATTAAAAAGCTTTGACGGTTGCCAGTTAGGCTTAGAGAAGCACTTTCACAGCTTTTGGAGCTATTTTCTCTCACCAACAAGAAAGTCAGAATTCTTCTCATTACAATAAAGTATTAACAAGATACTGACTCTGCCTAAAAATTTAGTAACTATTGAATATAGAAATAAATATCACATGATTGGTTATCCAGTAACTACAGAAAGTAGTTCTGGCCTAAAGATTACATACCTAACCTCCATTTTTCCTTAGAGTGGAATATAGAGAGAGGATTAAATCTCAAATCTTTTGAGAGCCCACTCTGTTCCGAGTACTTTGCTAGGCCCTTAGCATGCATTATTTCACTCAAACCTTATAACAACTCGATAAGCTAAATATTACTATGTTTATTTTACAATGGAGAAAATAGAGCCTCAGAAAAGTATGATCACATGACAAAAATAAATACATAAAAATGTACTGATGCTGGGATTTTACTCCAAGATTGTTTCTCAACTTCTAGAAAAGATAGTATAGAGATTCAGGAGAAGATGGCAGAAGGGTAGGACGCGGAGATCACAGATACATCAGAAATACATCTACACGTGGAACTGCTCCTATAGAATACCCACTGAATGCTGGCAGGAGACCTCAGACCTCTCAAAAGGCAAGAAACTCCCCACGTACCTGGGCAGGGCAAAAGAAAAAAGAAAAAACAGAGACAAAAGAATAGGGACGAGACCTGCACCTCTGGGAGGGAGCTGTGAAGGAGGAAAGGTTTCCACACACTAGAAGCGCCTTCACGGGCGGAGACTGCGGGTGGCGGAGGGGGGAAGCTTCAGAGCCACGGAGGAGAATGCAGCAACAGGAGTGCGGAGGGCAAAGTGGAGAGATTCCCGCAGAGGATCGGTGCCGACCAGCACTCACCAGCCTGAGAGGTTTGTCTGCTCACCCACCGGGACGGGCGGGGGCTGGGAGCTGAGGCTCGGGCTTCGGAGGTCAGATCCCAGGGAGAGGACTGGGGTTAGCGGCGTGAACACAGCCTGAAGGGGCTAGTGCGCTGTGGCTGGCCGGGAGGGAGTCCAGGAAAGAGTCTGGAGCTGCCGAAGAGGCAAGAGACCATTGTTTCAGGGTGCAAGAGGAGAGGGGATTCAGAGCACCGCCTAAATAAACTCCAGAGACGGGCACGAGTCACGGCTATCAGCGCAGACCCCAGAGCCTTAGCATTTCACGCTAAGGCCGCTGCTGCAGCCACCAAGAAGCCTGTGTGCAAGCACAGGTCATTATCCACACCTCCCCTCCTGGGAGTCTGTGCAGCCAGCCACTGAGAGGGTCCCGCGATGCAGGGACAACTTCCCCAGGAGAACACAAACCACAACTCAGGCTGTTGCAACATCATGCCAGCCTCTGCCACTGCAGGCTTGCCCTGCATTCCATACCCTTCCCTCCCCACGGCCTGAGTGAGCCAGAACCCCCTATTCAGCTGCTACTTTAACCCTGTCCTGTGCAGGCGGGGAACAGATGCCCTCAGGTGACCTACACTCAGAGGCAAGGTCAAATCCAAAGCTAAAACCCAGGAGCTGTGCAAACAAAGTAGAGAAAGGGAAATTTCTCCCAGCAGCCTCAGGAGCAGCGGATTAAATCTCCACAATCAAATTGATGTACCCTTCATCTCTGGAATACCTGAATAGACAACGAATCAACCCAAAATTGAGGTGGTGGACTTTGGGAGCAACTGTAGACTTGGGGGTTTGCTTTCTGCATCTAATATGTTTCTGGTTTTATGCATATCATAGTTTAGTATTTATAGCTTATTATCACTGGTAGATTTCTTTATTGATATGGTTGCTCTCTTCTTTCACCATTTGTCCTAGGGTCTGTCCGTCTGTTTTTTTGTTTGTTTATTTGTTTTGTTTGTTTGTTTTTTACTTCTTAAAGTTTTTTTAATAATTATTTTTTATTTTAATAACTTTATTTTATCTTATTTTATTTTATCCTCTTTTTTCTTTCTTTCGTTCTTTCTATTTTTTCTCCCTTTTATTCTGAGCCGTGTGGAGGACAGTCTCCTGGTGCTCCAGCCAGGCGACAGGGCTTTGCCACTGAGGTGGGAGAGCCAACTTCAGGACACTGGTGCACAAGACACCTCCCAGCTCCACGTAATATCAAACAGCGAAAATCTCCCAGAGATCTCCATCTAAAAAGACAAGATCCAGCCTCATCCACCAGAACACAGGCACTACTCCCCTCTACCAGGAAGCCTACACAACCCACTGAACCAACCTTAGCCACTGGGAACAGACACCAAAAACTATGGGAACTACGAACCTGCAGCCTGCGAAAAGGAGACCCCAAACGCAGTAAGATAAGCAAAATGAAAAGACAGAAAAACACACAGCAGATGAAGGAGCAAGGTAAAAACCCACCAGACCTAACAAATGAAGAGGAAATAGGCAGT
>NC_041217.1:119425665-119425896 GCF_002837175.3 Physeter macrocephalus
AACATTTAACAAAGACCTAGAAGAACTAAAGAGGAAACAAGCAATGATGAACAACACATTAAATAAAATTTAAAATACTATAGAAGGGATCAATAGCAGAATGACTGAGGCAGAAGAACGGATAAGTGACCTGGAAGATAAAATAGTGGAAATAACTACTGCAGAGGAGAATAAAGAAAAAAAATGAAAAGAACTGAAGACAGTCTCAGAGACCTCTGGGACAACATTAAA
>NC_041217.1:119427556-119427732 GCF_002837175.3 Physeter macrocephalus
CCACAGAAAACAGAGAAGAAAAAGAAATAAAAGGAATCCAAATCAGAAAACAAGAAGTAAAGCTGTCACTGTTTGCAGATGACATGATACTATACACAGAGAATCCTAAAGATGCTACCAAAACACTACTAGAGCCAATCAATGAATTTGGTAAAGTAGCAGGATACAAAATTAAT
>NC_041217.1:119428232-119444284 GCF_002837175.3 Physeter macrocephalus
AAAATAAAATAAGATAAAATAAAGTTATTAAAATAAAAAATAATTATTAAAAAAACTTTAAGAAGTAAAAAACAAACAAACAAAACAAATAAACAAACAAAAAAACAGACGGACAGACCCTAGGACAAATGGTGAAAGCAAAGCTATACAGACAAAATCTCACACAGAAGCATACACATACACACTCACAAAAAGAGGAAAAGGAGAAAAAATAATCTATCTTTCTCCCAATGTCCACCTCCTCAATTTGGGATGATTCGTTGTCTATTCAGGTTTTCCACAGATGCAGGGTACATCAAGTTGATTGTGGAGCTTTAATCTGCTGCTTCTGAGTCTGATGGGAGAAATTACCCTTTCTCTTCTTTGTTCGCACAGCTCCCAGGGTTCAGCTTTGGATTTGGCCCCGCCTCTGCGTGTAGGTCGCCTGAGGGCGTCTGTTCTTCGCTCAGACAGGACGGGTTTAAAGGAGCAGCTAATTCGGGGACTCTGGCTCACTCAGGCCGGGGAGAAGGAGGGGTACGTGGGGCGTGCCTGCGGCGTCAGAGGCCGGCGTGACGTTGCACCAGCCTGAGGTGCGCCGTCCATTCTCCTGGGGAAGTTTTCCCTGGATCACAGGACCCTGGCAGTGGCCGGCTGCACAGGCTCCCGGGCGGAGAGGTGGGGATAGTGACCTGTGCTCGCACATAGGCTTCTTGGTGGCTGCAGCAGCAGCCTTAGCGTCTCATGCCCGTCTCTGGGGTCCGCGTTGATAGCCGCGGCTCGCGCCTGTCTCTGGAGCGCCTTTAAGCAGCACTCTTAATCCCCTCTCCTCGAGCACCTGGAAACAAAGAGGCAAGAAAAAGTTTCTTGTCTCTTCGGCAGCTCCAGACTTTCTCCCGTACGCCCTCCCGGCTAGCCGTGGTGCACTAACCCCTTCAGGCTGTGTTCACGCCGCTAACCCCAGTCCTCTCCCTGGGATCTGACCTCCGAAGCCCGAGCCTCAGCTCCCAGCCCCCGCCCGTCCCGGTGGGTGAGCAGACAAACCTCTCAGGCTGGTGAGTGCTGGTCGGCACCGATCCTCTGCGGGAATCTCTCCACTTTGCCCTCCGCACTCCTGTTGCTGCATTCTCCTCCGTGGCTCTGAAGCTTCCCCCCTCCGCCACCCGCAGTCTCCGCCCGTGAAGGCGCTTCTAGTGTGTGGAAACCTTTCCTCCTTCACAGCTCCCTCCCAGAGGTGCAGGTCTCGTCCCTACTGCGCTCTCCTCCGTGGCTCTGAAGCTTCCCCCCTCCGCCACCCGCAGTCTCCGCCTGCGGAGGGGCTTCTAGCGTGTGGAAACCTTTCGTCCTTCACAGCTCACTCCCAGTGGTGCAGGTCCTGTCCCTATTCTTTTGTCTCTGTTTTTTCTTTTTTCTTTTGCCCTACCCAGGTACGTGGGGTGTTTCTTGCCTTTTGGGAGGCCTGAGGTCTTCTGCCAGTTTTCAGTATGTGTTCTGTAGGAGTAGTTCCACATGTAGATGTATTTCTGGTGTATTTGTGGGGAGGAAGGTGATCTCCACATCTTACTCTTCCACCATCTTGAAGCTCCTGAAAGTCACTTTTTAAAAAGTAATCCAGGTGACACATACTACAGTGTTGAGTATAAAAATAATAAAGATGATGGTTTCTTACTTGTGTACAACAGAATTTGATAGAAACATTTAGGACACACAACATTGCCATTTTTAACACTATTTTTGCAGCAACATTTGCATCTATAAGATAAAATGTAACAGTGGTAGTTACTGAATTCTTAGTTATATCCAGAGTTTTGGTTTAAAAAGCACTCTGGAGTTTACTATAAAGTCAAGAGTACTTCTCAATATTTTGTGCAGCTGTATGTGCTTTTTGTGTGTGTACTGGTGGCTAAATTCATAATGATACAAAGGTGGGAAAGAAGTGAGAGGCATCCAGGGCAACCAAACTGTGTTATGGGTATATCGTATTAATGATACACAGCAAATGCCAGATGAAAATCTGGACTTGCAAAATAAACCTATTAACAGTTGATTAGTTAATTTCTGAAAGGTTCATTGTTGGGTACTCTTAAATTGTAGGCCATGAAAAGTATTGAGATGTTTGCCACTTTTACTGCTAAAAGCAAGGTACATGCACCTCTGCTAGACTGAGCTGAGCTGTGTAGTATTATGAAGAAGTTCTAGGTCCGCCTCACAAGTAGGTATTTTTCTTTCCTTTTTTTCTTTTTTTCTTTTTTCCTCCCAAAAGGAGTTTGTAAACAGATGCATTGAATGCTAACAGTTTGTCCACTTCTCTACCAAATTTGCCTGAACAACTTGGCGTTCAACAGTGGTTGTAAAGTTGCCGCTGCTACTAATCACTTATGTTGATGTACCTGAGAAGGCATTTTGAAAATAAGGTAATACAGTGGGCCCGGGAGGGCAAAGCTCAGCGTCTCCTGTCTAAGAATAATTTCTTGTACCTTGATTTTTCTTAAGCCATTTATTGTTACTCAGAGGTAGAAGCACAAAGAGTGGAGTTTGTGGCATCAGGTTCATCTGTATATGAACATTGTTCAAAACCACTTCTGACCTGGGCAAGGCTGAATTTTGAATTTTTGCTACCCTAGTTAAGAAAAGATTCAAATGACCCACATGAAGTTAACAGTAGAGTTTAAAAAAAAACAAAAAATACTTATTCTCCTAGTGAAAGCTTTTATACTATTTTAAAGGAAATGGATTAGCAAAACTATTTCTTCCTTTTCTTCCACTGACCCAAGTATAATTATTGATTTTATTGTTAACCTTTTACTTCTCTTTCTCTTTGATCTTTAAACAATTATATTGAGAGCTGATGGAATGTTGTGCTCCATTAAGAGTTCAAAAGAGATTTGCTTAAAATTAAAAACTTTTATGCTTCAAAGACACTATCAGGGCTTCCCTGGTGGTGCAGTGGTTTAAGAATCGCCTGCTAATGCAGGGGACACGGGTTCAAGCCCTGGTCCAGGAAGATCCCACATGCCGCAGAGCAACTAAGCCCATGCATCACAACTGCTGAGCCTGTGCTGTAGAACCTGCGAGCCACAACTACTGAGGCCTAGTGCCACAACTACTAAAGCCCACGTGCCTAGAGCCTATGCTCTGCAACAAGAGAAGCCACCCAATGAGAAGCCCGTGCACCACAACGAAGCGTAGCCCCCGCTCGCCGCAACTAGAGAAAAGCCCATGCAGCAACAAAGACCCAATGCAGCCAAAAATAAAAATAAATAAATAATTTTTTTTTAATTAAAAAAAAAAAGACACTATCAGGAAAGTGAAAAGTCAACCCACAGACTGGGAGAAAATATTTGTATATCATATATCCAATAAGGGACTTGTATCCAGAATATATTAAGAAGTCATACAAGTCAATAACTAGAGAACAACTCAATTTTTAAAAATGGGCAAAGGATTTGAATAGACATTTCTCCGAAGAAATATACAAATAGCTGATATGCACACGAAAAGATTGTCATCATCATTATCATTGTCATTGGGGAAATACAAGTCAAAACTACAATGAGATCCATTTTTCACCCACTAGAACTGCTATAGTAAAAAAAAGACGGTCAGTAGCAGGTGTTGGCAAGAATGTGGTGAAGCTGGAAGTCATACATTGCTAATGGAAAATGGAAAATAATGCAGTCATTTTGCAAAACAGTTTCTTAAGTTAACCATAGATTTACCATATGACTCAGCAATTCTACTCCTACATATCTACCCACAAAATTTGAAAACATATATCCATACACAGACTTGTATACAAATGTTTGTAAGCAGCATCAATAAAAATATCTAAAAAGTCTGAACAAACAATTATTGGATGAGAAGGTAGACACAATATAGTGCATCTATACAATAGAACACTATTCATCAATAAAAAGGGACAACATGCTACAGCATGGGTGAACCTCCAAATCTCAGAAACATCTCAATGAAAAAGCCTAACATAAAAGAACACATATTATTCCATTTACTTTTTTTTTTTTTTTTTTTTTTTTGCTGTACGCGGGCCTCTCACTGTTGTGGCCTCTCCCGTTGTGGAGCACAGGCTCCGGACGCGCAGGCTCAGCGGTCATGGCTCACGGGCCCAGCGAACCTGTGTCCCCTGCATCGGCAGGCAGACTCTCAACCACTGCGCCACCAGGGAAGCCCATATTATTCCATTTAAATGAAATATTCAAAAAAGGCAAACATATAGAGACAGAAAGTAGATAACTGGTTGCATAGGGCTGGGAGTGAGAATGAGAGTGGTTGTAAATAGGTACATTTCTCTCAGCATTATGGAAATATTCTAAAATTAGATGGTAGTGACAGGTGAACAACTATAAATACACTAAAATTCATTGAATTGAACATTGAAATGTGTGAATTTTATGGTTGATAAACTATATCTCAATAAAACTGGTGGGAAAAAAGTTTTCTTATGAGTTCTGACTCAGATCTTGGGGGAAACTACTACTTACCAGATGGTATTATTAATTTTGGTGAGCCTCACTTTATTATACAGGTTTATTATGTTCCAGACTTAGTGTATTCCAAAAAATGCAAGTTTGGTATTTATTTAATGGAAGTTTTCTGAGCATTTTGATTTGGAGGAACAGGAGCAGAATTGGGATGTTCACATGCTCTTATATGTGCATTATTATTTGATTGTGATCGACAGGATCCAGGAGGTTGCCCAAGATAATCAGCTAATCCAACTTTGAAACTCCAGTTTCTTCCAGGGGTTCTCTAGTGAGTTCCAAGGAGTAAGATGTGCTGAACTTAACTCCTAACAAAAATAATCCTTTATTGTTGACAACAAGAATAGATTGTCTTAAATCAGAAAAGGTATTAAATAATTTTAAATCTGACAACAGGACTCCAATTTTAAGAGCTGTTAATACCTTCTTCCTATAGACCTTAAATCTGGTGAAAAACATAAAATGCTCCCCCCCGAAAAGCAGAGAAAAAGATCCTTGTTTCTGTATCATTTCCCAGAGAACAAAGACTATGGTAGTACAAAAGCTACATGTGCCTTCAGATGCCTTAGTATCAGCTTTGTACCCCATACCTGTCTCCCCTCCCACCACCAGTGGGTTAATTAAAGAAATGGAAAACATGTCCTAACAAGTTTCAGGTCTCTGTCCAAACTTATTTATTAAGTGTAGAAATACAAGTTCCAACATGATTGTTATTTTGAGTGAAAAGTTCTCTCTGAAAATGTAAAATAGGCACATTAAGAAGCCAAATGTACATTAGTTACCTGCTCCCATCCCCCACCCCCACCCCTTTTTTTAAAGGATATATTCTACATGATGGAGGCTAAAAGGTGGCAGCTGTGCCAAAGTAGTGGACCCTAAATCACTGATCAAAAATGAGAGAGAGGGGAGGCTCTGATTGCTCACAGTACAGGAGTGAATAGGCGCTCTCAACCACAAATCAAGCAAGCTGAGAAAAAAAAAAAAAAAAAAAGACCCAATCAAGGCAGTAATGGCCTCCACTTCACAATCAGACAAGTGCTTCTTACTTGAAAAATCCTACCATTTATAGCTGATTGCTAACCCTGGCCTCATTTCTAATCTAAAGGGCGAGTAATAATTTGGAAAAGGAATTATAACAACTTCCCAACAATTTAGCAAATTGTTATTATTTTAGGGGGAGGGGGGGAGGGTAGAAAGGAGTTGCTTTACAAACATGCTTTTGTAACATGTTTCTCTTATGGGCTACCATTTATGTGACATCAAATCCCATTGTTGCCATGCTAGAATAGCAACTAATATATATTGGAAATATTTTTTTAATGGTGATATCTTATGCCATGTCACGTGTTTCAATACAGTCCAAGTTATGGGTCTCCAAAGAAAAAGGCAGGAAGAAGAGCTGTCAATTCTTTTGTACACATTTACCTACAATATTCTTAAATAAGTCTGAGTGAATGTCCTTGAGTATCTCTGTTTTGGAAAGGATTTTGACCTTTTGAAGAATTTGACTTCATAAAAAAATAATACCGTTAAATGCTCCATGGGGTTTTTCATTCAGTGTTGCAGTGTTGATGGATTTGGCTCAGGTAAGGTTTCTGCTCATAGAAATATAGTGATATATAGTCATCTTCTACACTTTTACTTTTGAATTTGTACATTAGAATGGATATATATGTGGCAATCATTTCATTAACCTTTTACATTCATAAACGTGAAATATCTTTTACATTTGTACTATTTTGGAGATTAATGTAATTATATTCTACTGAGTGAGACACACACACACACGTGTATGTAACATTTTCTTCACAAAGCAGCTGAGCATACATATTTCACCTAATGTACGAAACAGATTTGGACCATGCTGCTTTCTGAGAAAGAAAATTAGATGATAAGAGTACAGGACAGAGGGATATATATAATCACAATGGCAGAAAAGATAGTGGAGTTCACCCTATTCAGTCTCTTAATTATTATGCAAGTGAGGAAACAAAGGCTGGAAAAAGGCACTAACTTCCTGAAGGTCACAGGCTAGTAAGTGACAGAGATTAAATGAAGACTTGGATATCTGTACTCCCACCACCACACCTTTTGCATTGTATCTTATTCTTTCAATACCATTCTTTGAAGTGGCTTTAAATTATGTGTTTTTAGTAATACGCCATGTTAGCCTCATATAGTGCAGACACTGGTGAGTTTTGTAGCAGGATATGCTTAACATCAGCATGCAGCTTCAAGCCTATCATGTGAGCAATAATATTACTTCTGCATGATTCGCCACTTTCCATTATCCTTGTAGTAAAATTTCGCTGTAGTTTACAACCCTTTTGTCCTTATGTATAAGATGATTAAAATATCATCAATTGAATATATACTTCTTTCTCTTTTATTTCCCAAATTAAGACCAGTTACCCAAAACAGAACAGACAATTAGTAGCAGAACCAAAACACAGTATTGTTCTTTCATTTCTCTTTTCAGGTAGACAACCAGCAGAAGAATTCTGTGGGCAGACTACAGGCCTCTGCAGCTGTACAAAAGGCAATTGACATATCTGGGAAATCAGGCCATAATTCTGATTCTAAGTTAGAAAAAGTGCAACTCCCTATCGTTTGAATGAATGTAAACGTAATGAGCATTTTAAAATTATTTATTCATTTTTAGTAGAAAAAATAACTTCCTTTTGGTATTTTCCATATGTCTAGCAAATACTAGGTATAGAAAATATACCTAATTTTTAAAATTTTTGAGTCAAAGGAAATACTTTGATTTTAAATTGAAAATGTTAAACATAATATACTATGCTTTTGAAGAACAACAGATTTTAAGCAGATCTAAAAAATTGGATTTAGAAAAACAAATATAACTATCTTTATTTATGTGTGTAACTGGAGTAAGGAGGCTAAATTTTTCAGATACCCAAAAATGATTTATAGCTTGCAATTACCCACTCCATTCAATATAAACAGGATCATAATTCATATTACATAATCTGTAGCACATTCTAAAATACATAATCCTACTCTGGAAAAAATTTTTTTCTTATATCATCTCTCACAACCCTCACCATGGCCTTAAAATGAATTTTTTAAAAGAAATAAGGGACTGATATTATTAAGTCCCAGAGTGGGACAACAAAATACTTTAGAAAGGAGCTTGAAATTTTAAAACTTTTAATAGTAGGAAATCTGAGATATTGTAATGGGAGGTATTCACTTTGTTTTGTAAGGGAAAGAGCTTTGTTCTAATGGATACATTTGCTGTTTCAAACTTCACAGCAGTTTGAAAATTAGCAAAAAATCAATAAGACTTTCACTGTGGCTCAGGAGCATCAGAATATAAAGGCTTGAAGAAAAAGACCAAGTAAACCTGAAAGCTGACAAAATATAAAGTAGTGACCACAAGCAAAAACATGAGATGAAGCATCATGCCCTCAGAAGTAGCCTAAGCATTTTGGTAGAATTAACAAAAATGAACTTTAGATAAGAAACTCAAAGCATACTTTTGTTTTACAGTTTTAAAATTAGACAAAGTAACAAAATTCATTCACAGTCCAACTAAGGGAAAAATTACGGATCTGAGCCCAGGAAAATGTTTTTCAAGGACAGTACTTTTCTAGGAAATGTCATACTCCTAACCTTCTATTTTATTAAAACTAAATATCTTAGAATATTTCCACAAGCAAAAATGACCCCTAGTGTTAGGAAATAGATTCCTTAGGGTAAATCATAAGCACCAATATCATTTATAAATATAGTAATGTTAGCGCACACATTTTGTCACTGTTTGTAATACAATAAGCTGCTTTAGCGTACACAAAGACATAAAGCATATGATAAGCAATCTCTTTTCTCTTGCCCATTAAATAAAAGAATATCTAATCCTCAGATCCACTCAAGCAATTTTAGATTTTTGTCCTTCAGAAAGGACTTTTTTCTCATTACGAAACATATGCTTACAGCTATGAGTTATAGCAGATGTAACTACGATGAGAAAAAAAAGGCAGGATTTTTTAATAAAAGTTTTGGTAGCATTGTCAAGGACAGTGTGTGGAACAATTTCAAGGCAGGCTTCTTGAGTAGTACAGTTACCGCTGTATAAGAAATCCTAGCTTTTATGGACTAAGTGGGAAAGTATTCAAACTGTTTTAGCTGTGTAAATCATTAGACACGTTATAACGAAACTCTACAATTTGTAAGTATTTAAAAGCACTTGTATCATTAAACCTACACACAAGAATTTTGTAGTAGCCATTTAACAGTTAATTTTTATATCTTAAAGAGAAAATTTTGGAAGGAAAATATAATATTAAGGAATAAAGTTCCCACAAGGTAACAAAGAAGTGCAACACATGCATCATAGAGGGATCTCTTTACCAAGAAAAACAGTACTGAAGGAAGGTTGCATTAAGATTCAATAATGAATAATTAAACACAATTATGACTTTTTTATGTGTGTGGAAAATAAATAAACTAGTAAAGTCAAGTGTGGTTTAAGAAGCAAAGAGGAATGAAAACAAAATTAACAAAAAAACCCTGTGCTTGTGATAAATGAGTAAATGCAAAATGAAACATTAAAATACAAAATATAGGCATGTTTAAGCTTTTTAGAAGCTATTGATTGTAAATGATAGCTACTTATGTTAAAATAAGAGATTTTGTTTGCACTGCATAATTTATCAATGAACAGTAGAAAAAATGTAAAAGTAAGAGCTAATAAAATACAGATTTATGATATAGGTTAAAAAATCAAAATTACTTACCTAACATCAAGCACAATGTAATTAATTTCAGAATAAGTTAATATTACATACATTTTGCATGTTAAAAATACACAAAACCACTTTCAAATATATGTTTTGAATTTTGTTCTCAGTTTAATTTGAAAGATTTCCTGAAAGAGGAAAACACCATGCTTCTTCCTATGTGCTTATTGCTGCCAGAGTAATTATCTAAGAAGAATATGCCATGATGATAAACTTCATTACTCAGTAACATCAGTAAACATTAAAATATTTAAAGAATATTGTACTGCATTATGGTTTATTCTATTTAAATCTCACAATTATAGCAGCCTTTTCTTCTTGTATTTCTCTAAGGGATGAATTGCTAGGATTTGATAATCTGCTGTTAATGCAAGCTGATATTACAGTCATATGACCTAATTAAACATTGGGATTCATGTTTAAAATATATAATTACCAGAGTGTCATTTTTAAAAATGTAATTACTAGTTTCTACTTTAATAGCAAAAATTGATGTTCGTGTCAACAGACTTTGGAAACTTTTCTGGAAAATATTTTTCTTCTCTGATTGTAAAGACACAATGAAAAAAATCTCACTGTTGAAACCCATTATTAATATTTTTTCATGGAATAAATTCTCTTGTCTTTCATCATTGTGGAAATTTCTGCTTCCAGAAGTATGTTATGTGTCATTTCTTATTGTCACTTTGAATCCATTCATCTTTCTTTATTCCTTTTTCTGTATAGGAATATATTTTCATTTTCGGCATTTGAGAAATCCACGCACAACACTAACGTGAAAGGTAAGTGAAGCAACAAACTTCCATTATTTTAAAACAAAATAGACTCGAAGATTTGGGGCTTTGGGGAGGAATTTTTCATTTCTGAATTGCACAAAATCATTCATAATTACCTCTTAGTGATTTCAATATCACAAATCCCTTCTGATTAGCCAGCCGTCTTAAAAAAAGAGAGGAACCTGCTTCAGAATTGTTTGGCCCTGTTGGAAGCCCTGTCTTAGAGAATAGCAGATTATGTAATTAAATTGAATCGTGTATTTTCCATAGAAACAAGGCATGATACTGGAACTGATGCAAGCTATATGCTCATTTCTATATTTAGACTGCTCAGCGTCAACACTGCGGCAGTCCACTGACTGATGAACCAAGAGTTAAGGCATCCTACATAGCTTTCCAATTTAAAAAAAAATGTGGAAAAACAGAAATAAGTAGTGACTGTAGAAATGGCTGATGAAAAGTAACTCTTTTAAGGAACTGTTCTTCATTCCTTAAGTGAAAGAATGTCCCCACAAATAGTATTTTCCCATTTAGAGGGTTGATTTGCTTAGAGTGCAGTATAGAGAAGTCTGGGGAAACAGTTAAGTTTAGGATCCTAAAAGGAGATCCAGGCAAGAAAGCAAAAACCTAAGTACACGGAGGAAACATGCCAAGTCCCTCCAGAAGTTTGTAAGTGAAAATACGAATGTAATATTGAAGAAAAATGCTCCTTCATTTTTCAAATGCAAAGTGTAACTTAGAGATTACAAGGACAAACCAGGTGTTATTGTGACTACATCTAACACACAACAGCAGTAAGAAGGAAACAAATCGCTGAAGATTTGTCAGCATTTGATGAACTTTATCTTTAAGGACACTCTTTCATACCAGGCTTCACATCCACACCAAACCACAATTGTAGTCCTAAGTACCCAGCTGTGCTGTATTTTGAAATCCTCAGCACTATACTCTAAATTGAAAGTGTACCTTTTACATTTTACCTATACAATCAGGAAAAAAATTCAGTGTCACAGAAGTCCCTCAAAATCCAGAGATCAGAAAACTCTGTCAGCGCCTGTACAAAATCTAGACTACGTTGTCATCAGGAATCAAGGAACATCAATCTTAGAATGATTGTTTTAAATCAACAGCAATGGATTATTTATAGCCTTGGCGATTGAATGTAGATATTTAAATTTTGTAACTACTTGTCTAAGTATTGAACATTATATTTAACATAAAGAATAAACAGGACTGCATGTGGCATAGTAACATTAAAAACACTACAGAAAAAGTTTGACATGGAAATCTATAATCCAGATAAATTTCACTATAATTACCCACCCTTTTTCTAGGACAGCTGTAGGTGGAATACAGATATACTGTACAGAGAGAGACAGAAATTTCCTTCGGAGCCTATGCACATATAGATATATAGATTTATCTTTTGAATTTATAAAAATGTTTATTATGAATTCTTTACACATACGCATGACTTATGTGTATGAAAAATTTTTAAAGATATGAAGATGATCTTATAATTCTATATAGATTTTAGACTCAAGAAGACTAAAAATTTGAAGTATAGCTTGTTCCCAGTATTTCTTTCATTTTGTGCCTTAGACATAATGTAATTTTAATAGCATACTGGAACAACAAAGGTGAAAGCTTCTGGATATTTAGCTTCTGTTATTAAAATACCAAATGATGAAAATATCATTTGATGTTATGTGATCTTATTTTTTAGAAGAGTAAGCGGCAGAGTTAATTTTCTTACTACTATTTTTTCTTAAAAATAAAAACACCAAAATATTCTGTATTGGTGTTGTAAAGAAAATAAAACAAAGCAAAACCCACACCATCTCAGTTTTAAATGATGCTGTAACTGCTCTGCTAGGTCCACTGTGTGTGGTGCTCTGCCACCTGGTGGCTACTTGTGAAAGATCTAGACAGTGTGGACATTCTGTTTCTCTTTTTTCCTTTACCCTCTCCTTTACAGAACTGATGAATTAAACTTCAGTTTGACAATATGCCTGTTGCTATGGTAAACACTGGCTAGTTCATGTGACTTACTAATTTTCTCTTGCCTCATTTCAAAGCATCAGTACAAATTAGCTGCAAGATTAACAGGAGGTTCGAATAAGTTATTGGCAATTGTTAAGTAAAATGAAATTAACTAGAATTTCTTCATCTCTGCATAGTGCTTTCCTCCAAAGAGTGAGGAACAGCTTATTTAAGTCTTACCATATTCTGAAAACTAGGTAGGGATAGATATTACGTCATGAAAAGCTAAAGAACAAAGGAATTCATTAAATGAATATAATGAAACAGCATTTCCACATATTAATATGAACATTCCTGCTGCTCATCACAGAGGAATGAACTTAGTAGACAGTTTTAGATGTCATTTCTGTCAACACATCTCATGGATGGTGTAAACTCCTGGATCCAACCTTTGAATGACGATCACTTAGTAACTGATTATTATGCACTGATTAATCATTCCATAATTATTTTTTTAAAAAAGCCACTTGCTGTCATGTCACACCTAGAGTTCAGAATGTAGTTTCTAAATGCCAGGGAATCAGATCTCTTTGACTGAGAATGTGATACACACAAACACACACACACACACACACACACAAACACACACACGGGAATATTATTCAGCCATAAAGAAGAAAGAAATCTTGCCATTTGTGACAATGTGGATGGACCTTGAGGACATTATACTAAGTGAAATAAGTCAGAGAAAGACAAATATTGTATGATCTCACTTATATGTGGAATCTAAAAACAAAAACAAAACCCCCCAAATCAAGCTCATAGATACAGAGAACAGATGGGTGGTTCCAGAGGTGGGAGATGGGGGAGGTGTGGAGGAAATGGGTGAAGGGGATCAGAAGATACAAACTCCCAGTTATAAAATAAATAAGTCATGGGGATGTAGTATACAGCATGGTGACTATGGTTAATAATACTGTAGTGCATATTTGAAAATTGCTAAGACAGAAAAATCTTAAAAGTCCTCATCACAAGAAAAAACATTTTTTGTAACTATGTATGGTGATGTACCATTGACTAGACTTATTGTGGTGATCATTTTACAATGTATACAAATATAGAATTGTTATGTTGTACACTTGACATTAATGTAATGTTATATGTCAATTATACCTCAATTAAAGGAAACAAACTATAAATTAAAATAATTGGAAAAATATTTGTTAGAAACCAACAATGTACAAGGCATTGGAGATACAAAAATGATGGAAATATAGCTTTCTCCTTCAAGTAGTCAAAGTTCAATACGGTGGTGGTGGTGGATATATATATGTGCAATTAATACATGTCAAACTGCCCTTTTTTAAATTGTTTTTAAGAGGGTGTGGTACATGTATGCAATGGAATATTACTCAGCCATAAAAAAGAATGAAATAATGCCATTTGCAGCAACATGGATGGACCTAGAGATTGTCATACTGAGTGAAGTAAGTCAGACAGAGAAAGACAAAAATCATATGATATCGCTTATATGTGGAATCTAAAAAAAGGGTACAAATGAACTTATCTACAAAACAGAAATAGAGTTACAGATGTAGAAAACAAACTTATGGTTACCAGGGGGTAAGGGACAGATGGAGAAGGACAAATTGGGAGATTGGGACTGACATATATACACTACTGTATATAAAATAGATAACTAATAAGGACCTACTGTGCAGTAAACAGTTGTTTACTGGCAGGTAAACAATTTGGTCATTGGGAAAGATTTCACTTTTCCTCTTTCATGGTGTATATTTGGAGGAAGGACTTTCTTTTCAGTTATCCTTGGAATAGCTAAAGAAAGTAGGTCATTTCTGTGATATTCAGATGTGTGAAAAGTTTGTGTTAATAAAATTGACAGAAATATCTGGAAAAAGGTATATAGAAAGGGAAAGAAATTCCTAGAGCATTTAAATAATCTGCCGCTGATTTGAAAATGAACCAAAGAGAATGTCCAGAAATAATAAAATAATAAAGTATAGTCTGTGAAATGTAAAACTCAGTGGGCCAGCTAGACAATAGATTAGATACAGCTGAAGAGGGAATGCATTTACTGAACGATAACCTGAATAAATGACACAGATTGAAGCACATAAGGTAGAGAGATGGGGACAGGGGTTGGGGGGTGGATGAAAAGGTTAAGAGAGATAGGGAATAGATAAACTAGGTCCAATATATGACTAGCAGTTTCAGAAGGTGAGAATAAAGATGAGGAGAGTTGTGAACTATAGACTCTAGTTAATAATACTGTTTAAATATTGGCTCCTCAATTGTAACAAAAGCACCACACTAATTTAAGTGGGAAACTGTGCCAGGGAAGGGGGAAGTAGAGAGATGTATGAGAACTTTCTGTACTTTTTTCTCAATTTTTCTGTTAACCTAAAACTGCTCTAAAAAATAAAATTGATTTAAATAAATAAATAGTAACATATGCAATGGGTTAAAATTAAAGTTTAAATTGAACCATTTTAGGGGCAAAAAGAAAAAGGGCTGAGAAATAAATGACTAGCAAAAAACAAATGCATTAAAAATCCAGGACATTGAACATAAGCGTTTATGGGTATTAAAATTCTTTTGCAGTAAGAGAAGTTTGCATGTTGAGAGCAGCATGGTAGAGCAGGAAAAGGAGAGGCTTGAGGGTCAAAGCTCATTTTTAAAGGCCAAAAGTCCTAACCAAAAAATATTCCTTATTATAAAACTTCTAAGGCAGGGCTAGATTTACTCCCCCCTCACCAACAACCAAATTAAAGCCTGTTCAAGGGCCACCCACAGAAGGGTGACAGCTGCCATTTTTCAAGATTCTTCAACACTTGGCCCAGGAACATACACAACTCCTGTCAAAAATGGGGGAAGCCCTTGTTTTCAAAACATGGTGCTCATCACTGTTTTTGCTCTTGTTTGAAATCAGGTGGCTCTGAAGGAGGCTTTATTTCTTTGGGGTTAAGTTTAGCCCTTGAGACCTTTGCCTTAGCTTCCAGAACATCAGTGATGAGTGCTCAGGCCTTGCAGGCTCCCAAACAGCCACCCATGGTCCCGCCACCTCAGGGGTGCTCCAAGTTCAGGCACATCACAGAACCTGCAGCACTCTGCCCCTTTCCTAGTGAGGGAGGAGGGTTAAACACCCCGGCAGCCATTCCCGTCTTCAGCTCTTGAAGCACCAAGCCTGCAATCCAGGACTGGTTTATGGG
Source organism: Physeter macrocephalus (assembly GCF_002837175.3). NCBI lineage: Eukaryota > Metazoa > Chordata > Mammalia > Artiodactyla > Physeteridae > Physeter > Physeter macrocephalus. Next base: position 119,443,463 of record NC_041217.1, read on the forward strand.
TATAATAACATGTGTGGTTGCACAGGTCCCCCTGCTTAGAAGAGCCCTGAACTTACCTTAATGCTCTATTGTTATCATTTTGTAATTCTTTTTTTTTAATTTAATTTTATTTTTGGCTGCATTGGGTCTTCGTTGCTGTGTGCGGGCTTTCTCTAGTTGTGGTGAGCGGGGGCTACTCTTCGTTGCGGTGCACGGGGTTCTCATTGTGGTGGCTTCTCTTGTGGGCGTTTGTGTGAGCTTCAGTAGTTGTGGCGCATGGGCTCAGTAGTTGTGGCATGCGGGCTCTAGTGCACAGGCTCAGTAGTTGTGGCGCACGGGCTTAGTTGCTCCGCAGCATGTGGGATCTTCCCGGACCAGGGCTCAAACCCGTGTCCCCTGCATTGGCAGGCGGATTCTTAACCACTGCGCCACCAGGGAAGCCCCATTTTGTAATTTTTTCTTTTTTTAATTTTATTTTTAATTTATTTTTTTGGCTGTGTTGGGTCTTCGTTGCTGCACGCAGACTTTCTCTAGTTGTGACAAGCAGGGCTACTCTTTGCTGCGGTGCGTGGGCTTCTCACTGCGGTGGCTTCTCTTGTTGCGGAGCACGGGCTCTAGGTGTGCAGGCTTCAGTAGCTGTGGCACGCGGGCTCTAGAGCACAGGCTCAGTAGTTGTGGAGCACAGGCTTAGTTGCTCCGCGGCATGTGGGATCTTCCCGGACCAGGGCTCGAACCCGTGTCCCCTGCTTTGGCAGGCTGACTCTTAACCACTGCACCGCCAGGGAAGTCCCTGTAATTCTTTTTTTTTTTTTTTTTTTTTTTTTTTTTTGCGGTACGCGGGCC
>NC_041217.1:119444367-119483676 GCF_002837175.3 Physeter macrocephalus
ACGAACCCGCGCCCCCTGCATCGGCAGGCGGACTCTCAACCACTGCGCCACCAGGGAAGCCCCCTGTAATTCTTAAACATTATTTTTTTAGCTGAAAACAATGGAGGTTTATTCTTTTCTTTTCTTTTTTAAACAGTGAGATGAGAAGGTTTATTTAAGAAAGCATTAGATGTTTTTGTAAGTCCGTTAACTTTTCTTTGGGATTTACATGAAAATTCTGTTTCAGTGTGTGTATATGGATAAGGATTTTTTTTTCCAATGGAAGTATAGTTGATTGACGATATTGTGTTAGTTTCAGATGTTCAGCAAAGTGATTCATTTATACATATATATATATTTAAGATTCTTTTCCGTTATAGGTTAATACAAGACATTGAATATAGTTCCTTGTGCTATACAGTAAATCCTCGTTTATCTTAAACATTTTTAATGAGGGGCCCCACGTTTCCATTTTGCAGTGCCCTCTGAAAATTATATAGCCTGTGTTGCTCTAATCTTTTATTTATTATATAGCACACTAACATCATAGTTTAACTCCCTCGAATTTCTAACCAACTGTTGCCAACCCTGGTGCCCACAGGAACCAAGCTTTGAAGTGTGAATGATTGCAGCAGATGAGACAGGGAGCCAATAGGGGGTGCTGCAGCTGTAGTGAGCAGGAAAACAAGCGTGTCCAAAATGGGGAGCCAGTCCTCGGCTCTGCTAAGAGCTGGCTCAGTGTAGCCAGATCCTCCAATTTTTCAAGAAAAACTATGTACTTTAAAAAAAGTCATCATATTTTAAAATATTGTTTCAATTAGGAAAAATATCCTCTGTGTGGGCCAAACAAAACACATGTGCTTGGCTGTAACTCAGCCACTAGTTTATGATGTCTAGCCTAAGATTTCAAAAACAAAACCATGTTTTTTAATTTCCCTCTCTGTTTCTCAATAAACTTGACAACCTTTTTCCCTCTCTTTTAGAACACAAAGGTAGTTAACAAAATTAAACAATGGAGAATCCGGGACTTAGCAATAGGTGCTTGCCTCCGTCCTGGGAGAAGGGAAAAAATTTCCTTTCATTATGGATGGATCAATAACAATAAAAACAAACGCCAAGGCAATTCTCAATAGATTATCTTGTGTTTTATTACTAATTATCCCTGCCGCAGTCATTAATATTGTTGATCAGGCATGTGGATTGAATATATAAGTAAAATAACATGTTAAGGGACGCTAAGGAGTGAGTGGGATTCAGTGTCTTCTTGGACTCTTGGCAGCGCCTGGCCGCTCTTCCCTAACCTAAAAGGTCCAGGGTGGTTCTGTTACCTCAGGCAAAGGGATTAGGGGGCAGCCCCTCTCTTCCAGAGACTCATGCAGATACTTTATAGAATTCTTTTTTATTGAAGTATAGTTGATTTACAATGTTGTGTTAATTTCTGCTGTTCAGCAAAGTGACTCAGTTATACACCTATATACATCCTTTTTAATATTCTTTTCCAGCATGGTTTATCCCTGCACTACACCGTAGGACCTTATTGTTTATCTACAGTAGGACCTTGTTGTTTAATGAATCTTTGAAACATAGTTCCCTTGGAGGTCAGTTTGGATGAGTGAAAGAAAGTCAGTGGATTACAAGGCCTTTAGAGAGATTTTTAAACAACAGAATGTGTAGTCATTCCACCACAGGATGCTGTCCGCTACACACACATGCTTTTCCTACAATTCTTATGTATTTAGGGCTTATTTTCTAAAATTGTTTCCCTTCTTTGTCCGTCTACCTGCCTGGCAAGTATTTCCATATTCTACTCATTAAATTAGAAGAAATGTTCCAGATATTCTGAGATTAAGATTTTTTCCTCCCCAAATTCCCTCCTAGCAGTACTGTATATAAGAATGTGCACTGCACGACTTCAAAGAGTGCCATGCACATTGTCATCTGTGGGGAATGTCTCCTTCTCCTGGAGTTGTACAGAGTCCAACACATAGCTATGCATGTGGCCGTTCCTCCTGGCAGCTGCCTGAGACCTAACGATAAGGACAGTGACTTAACTAATTAAAATATTGGAAGTTCTTCCTATATTATAGGAGGAGCTATGACATGAATATAACATGAATACACAAAATCTGTGATATAGATACATTGCAACTATAATCGTTGCTTTTTCCTTTTTCGTTAAAAAATCTTTAATTCCTCTCCAGTGCCTTCAGGATTACGTCTGTTACCAGTGGCTTCGAAAAGGGCTGGGTTGACTTTATCAGAACCATTTGGATGAGTTGTTTAAAAAATAAAGATTCCCAGAGAGAACGGAAAAAATAAAGAGATTCCAAGACTCTAGATTGAAGATTCTGGCTTGAGAGGTCTAGAGTAGGGCCTGGGATCCAGTGTTTTAGAAAGCAGCCTGGCATGCCCAGTCCCATTCCCACCAGGGAATTCTGCTGAACAGCTCTGTTTAGGAAACACTGGTCTACCTCCATGCTGGACCACAAGGCCCTTCACAGTTGTGCTTCAACCAGCTTGACTCATTTCATACCACATGTTGTATTTCAGCTTTAACGGAATATTCACCATCACTGAATACATCGTGTTCTTTGGTGCCTCATATTACACATTCCTCTGTCTACAAGAGTTTTGCTTGGATTTTTCTGTCAAGTGAACTTGTTTCTTGGCCTTTAAAACCTAAACGACATGGTATCCCCTTGAATTGTGATGGTAGTACTCCCTTGCCTAGAATCAATTATTCCTGACAAGTTCTTATAACAGTATGTATTGTAGAAGTGATCCTCAAATATTGTTGTTTAGATACTTCCCCCAAAAGAATTTTTAAAACTCTGTACTTAATATAAAAATTTATTTGCCTCATAAGTTTAAATCACTACCAATGATATAATTTGTAGCACATTAAAACATCAGCTTTTTATAATAAACGTATGCCATCACTTTCTCAAATATAGCCAAAATAATCTCAGTACTTTAGGTCAGGTTCTTGTAAAAGAAGACACCATTCTCGTGCAAGTGATTTATTAAGCAGGAGCTCCCAGAAGAAATGGGGAAGGGAGTGGGAAAAACATGATAGGATTAAGGTGACGTCCCAGCCTTAGCCTGATGCTGCTGGGAGCTTAAACGGCAATTGCACATCCAAGTTTATCCCATTTCTGGGCAACAGAACTGTTTTGAAACTCTGCACTTGTCATTATTGGCTGCGGGACAGTGAGTGTGTGTGTGGTGGGGGTGGGTAGAGGGCAGGAAACAGACTCTCAGGCTTTTTCTCCTCTATGTTAGAATGAAGAGGCTCCAGCAGCCTAAAGCAAGAACAGCCAAGCATACAAACTGGGAGATGGGGCACAGCACTAAGTAGAGGGAGCTGGGCCATCTGGATGGGTTCCAGAAGTATCCTCAACAATACCCCATGATGTGATAATATTATTAATTTAAAAAATATATTAGATTTCTGATTCTGGAAGATGGAATAGATATACTTTTTCCTATTCCTTCCACTAAGTGCAACTAAAACCTCTGGACAGGGAATTCCCTGGCGGTCCAGTGGTCAGGACCTGGCACTTTTACTGCTGGGGCCTGGGTTCAGTCCCTGGTTGGGGAACTAAGATCCTGCAAGCCATGCAGCACAGCCAAAAATAAAAATAAAAACTCTGGACACTATGTATAGAACAAACATAAGAAGACTCTGAGAGATGACAAGGGAAAGGTAGACCAGCTAGGGATTTGGGGACCTAAAGAACAACATAATCGTGAGCTCCCTGGGTTTTCTTTTTACCTCACGTATCCCAGACTGGGCATTGGAAAAGCCAGCAACCCAGAAATGTCAATGGGCTCAGACAAAAAAAAAAAGCCCCAACAAAAGTCTGCTTTCTCTAGCCAAAGAACCAGGAAACAGTCAAACAAGAGAACACTTTTGAAAAGTAACAGCTCTATTGGAGAGGCCCAGCAGTTAGAGCATAGGAGACAGACCAGGACAGGAGAGGTGGGAGTCACTGTCTCAGAGGTGAAGGCTACTGGGATGGATGAGTTGGCTGGGGTGCAGACAGGAGTGCAAGATGAAGGCCAAAGACAGAAACTTGGGAATGCCTACAGCGTTATTACCCTTTGGTTTCCAATTAGAGAATGACTTGGGAGCTTTAAAAGAAAAAATACAAGTGCTTATCCCTGGAGATTCTCACGTTTTTTCTGCATTTTTTCAAGGTTCTAAAGATGATTCTAAGGTGCAATAAATGTTGAAAAATATTAAAGTGTTGGAGAGAAAAATAACTGATGATTCACTATAAACAGGGAAATGATTGAGAAGAAAGCATTCAGGATGTCATTGAAAGGGCAGATTCAGGGGTGTAAGAGTGTTAATGGGGCCAAATGTTGCAGGATGGCAAGAAGATGGAGGACTCAAAATGACTAAGGGAAATATTAGTATCTTACTTTAAAGGCCAACGAGAGAGTGCAGAGCCATGATAGAAAAAAGGAGTAAACATGGGCATATATCCAGACAAAACTATAATTCAAAAACATACATGTACCCCTATGTTCATAACAGCACTATTTATAGTAGCCAAGACATGGAAACAACCTAAATGTCCATCGACAGATGAATGGATAAATAAGATGTGGTACATATACACGATGGAATATTACTCAGCCATAAAAAGAATGAAATAATGCCATTTGCAGCAACATGGTTGGACCTAGAGATTATCATACTAAGTGAAGTCAGAAAGACAAATAACATATGATATCACTTATATGTGGAATCTAAAATATGACACAAATGAACTTTTCTATGGAACAGAAATAGACTCACAGACATAGAGAACAGACTTGTGGTTGTCAAGGGGGAGGGGGGCAGAGGAGGGAAGGATTGGGAGTTTGGGATTAGCAGAGGCAAACTATTATATACAGAATGGATAAACAAGGTCCTACTGTATAGCATGGGGAACTATATTCAATATCCTGTGATAAAATCATAATGGAAAAGAATATGAAAAAGAATATATACATATGTATAACTGAATCACTTTGCTGTATGGCAGAAATTAACACAACATTGTAAATCAATTATACTTCAGTAAAATTTTTAAAAATAATAATAGTTTTAAAAAAGAAAGAAAAAAGAAGTAAAGAAAAATCTCACAATAATTTTGGAGCTTCCTGGACCCCATCCCTGATAAATTCGCTTAGAGGACAACAGATAGCTATAAAGTCAATTGACTTTAAAAAATGAGAGTACGAAATGGTGTCTGTCAGAACATAAGCATCTGGGATACAAATCTAAAAATAATGTATATAAAGACTTAAGCAAATTATAAAAATATTAGGAAATGCCAAAATCACAACTCAGTGTTGACTACCTCATATAATTTTTCTTACTTGATGTTCTGGTGTTTTTGTCTTTCAATTTATTAGTTCTATGACTAACTAGAAATTTCTCTTTAAATGTATACTTTCTATGATTTGATATTCTGAAAACACATTGTGAAAAATCTTCAATTTATAATGAAAATAAATAGCAAAGTAAATAATAACATATATGCAAAATGGTCTATTAAGTGCTTTCACATTTTTATTTAACTTGATCCTGTCAACACTTCTCTGGTGTAAATATGGGAGGGATCAGAATTACTATTATGCGGAAGAGGAAATGGAAGCCCTTGGAAATTAAGTGATTCGCTTAAGGACCACCCACTTCTCTGTAGTAGTCGGAACTCAAACCCGAGGCTTCTGATTCTTTGCAATTTTTCATAGCACATTTGTTCTATTGAGATTCCTGTGTCGTAAGTTATCGTTTCTGACCAGGTGTAGTAAAAAACTATGCCCACCTGCTTCATGGAGGATGTGCCAGTGGCAAGCTCTGGTTTGTGAGAAATAATGGGGAAAGATGGTTCAAGTATAATATTTTGTCCTGAACAAAAAGGATATCAGTTGTTTTATCCACAATGGCTAAAGAGAGGAAAAAACTTGTCCTTGGACTCCATGGCAACAAGCAGCAAAGTGACCCCCTTGAAGGCTGGAGATTTCAAAGTTAAAAATAAGTAAAATGTTGTTATGATTTTTACTCTAATATTCCTAATGTTAAGGCTCTCTTGAAAGGGTATTATAGTTCTCTTGTTTTACAGAAGTAGAAACTGAAACTTAAGGAGAGAGAAGCATTAAAAATCATAATTTTATTTTTGCAATGACTGTGTGACTAAAAAAGATGGTATTTAAGAGCAAATACTGATATTATACACAGCTATTTTTAAAAGCTAAGGGTTTCCCTAAAATAGAGAAAAATTAAATCTTGTTTTTCTGAAAGGCTGATACACGCAACAAACTAAAATACTCCTATAAAGAGCAGCTTTATAATATATCTATTAGAAACATTATTCTACAAAGACACTTCAGAACCAAATCTCAGTAATCTTCAGGGAAGATAGTAACACTGATTCCTGGATCATCATGATCATCATTTTCAAGTTCTTTATTATTTTCTTCAGTAATATATTTGCCACATGCTTTTTCTGGGTTTCTTTTTTTCTTGTGAGTATATGATGAGTTATTTTTCTCTTTGATTTTCTCTTTGGGATATGAGATCATAGAAATAGTTTCTTTTTCCAAAGCATGTTGTAGGCAGTTGTAAAACCTGTAAAGAAATAAAGTATTACTGTTATATCTGTGTGTTCTGAACAAAATGAAATACACCTAGAATTTATAAATTGTATAAACCTGATGTCTCATATTAACCTCAAGATATAGAATAAATCACAGAAATAATGTGCTTGCTTTTATGATTTTTTACTTAGGAGAAGAAATGTTTCAGTTCTTTAAGAACAGTCCTGAAAACTGGTTTGGAATCACCTCTTGACAACCTCTATCCTACCTTAATTTCTACTCCAGATATAGGAATCAAACAAAGATTAAAAAAAAAAGAAAAAAATATATTCTTTGAAAAGAATCATAAATGTAATAGAGGCTCATTTTAGAGAATTTGCAAAATATGTGAAGTTACAAATACAGATCACCTTTACATAACTACCTAAAAATAATGACTCTCATATTTTTATTCTTTCCAGTTTATTAGTATATTCTGAATTAATACATCTGTAAATGTATACATATACCTACTGTCTTTTATACAATTGTGGTATTACATATAAAGTTTTACATTGTTTTTTCAAATTTAATATTTATTGAAAATACTTTCCATATCACTAAATGAACTACAAAATAATACTTTTTAATGGTAGTATAACATTATGCCACTTAGATTGGCCTTAATTTACTTTCAAATTTTCCCAATACAAACAACAATGTGATAAACATTTTAGAAATAATGTGATCTGAGTTTCTAGCTATTTAGTATAGATACCTAGAAATGTAACTGCATGGTTAAAGGTTATAAATATTTAAGGCTCTTGATAAGTACTACCTGTTTTCCAGAATGGGTATTCAAAAAATATGCTTCTAAGGGCAGAACTTGAGAGACCACTTCACTCATACAGTGAATATTACATCAAAAAACACGCTTTACTTATAGGTGATTACGGTCTCTCATTATTTATATTTTCATTTCTTTGTTTCAAAGTGAAATTGAACATTTTTTATTAGCTACTTTAATTTTTTAATGTAAATTATTCTTTTCCTTTACTCATTTTCCTGCTGGAGTTTTTGTGTTAGTTTTCAGCATACGTTGGAAAGCAGCAGGATGGCTTGGTATGTTGTGTGTGCTTTAGACGAGTGGTCCCCTGGGAAAGTTGAGGTTGGCTAATTCCAACCTCACTGAGTCTCGATTTCCTCATTTATAAAACTAGCTATTATCCTGTACCTAGCAGGGCTATCGGAGGGATATATATGTAAGTACCTAGCACAGTGCCTGGCACCGAGTAAGTTCTAAAAACGACTATTTTTACGGAAAATAAACTCCATATGACCAAGGACTCCATCTATCCTGTCTTCTGTTATATTCTTAGCATGGAGTACAGTACAGCCACACTTGGGTAAAAATATGCCAAATAAGTGAATAAATAACTACTGAACAAAAAAGGTAAATATGAATGTATTATCTTAGGTCCCAAATAAAATGATCTAAAAGTTGAGAACTCCTTTGCCACTGTAGGGATCTCATCATGCTTTAATATCCTATTATAATGGGAGGCTATGACAGGAAATTTCTGACATCTGCAGAAGAGATTGCTATTTGGACCAATTTTCTTCTTTCTTTAATTCAATGAACAGGCTAAGTTCTGCATGCAAAAGCTCTAAAACTGCCCTAAAAAACCCAAGATAATCACCTCTTCCCAAATACTCCACACAATGCTAATATATACCTAACATGATTATTAATATCCTATCCATATTTCAAAAACTTACATACTCATCGCTGTATACCTTGATATCCAGCACCATGCCTGGCAGATAATAAGGGCTAATTGATATTTCTAAAATGAATAAATCAATCTCAAAGAGGGAGGTACAGTAAAAGGGAAAACAGTATTTTAAGAGTTATAGCAAAAGGCTTTGAAAAATATTAACTGATGTTTAATTTTTTAGACCCTATAACATGGTAACAACCTTTTCATTTAATGCATTCCTTATATCCTTACTTAACTGAAACCTGGTTTCCCACAAAGACACCACTGCCCTGCATTCCTCTTAAGTGGAGACTGCTTATTATTTCCATATCCTGCCTCAGAGTTGAGCGATAAGGTCAGAATTCACCTGCCTCACCAACAGTTTGCCAGACTAAACTCCTTCACGTGCCCCTCTGGTTATCTAACAATATTCTGTTCAGTCCTTTACATTCATGGAAAAAACTTCTACACTTGGCTTGATCTTTGTCTCCAGGTCTTGCCATCATCCTGGGTGACTTCAATGACTGGTTTTCTTCTCATCTTCCACAATGCCTATTTAGAATGGTTTTAAAAAATGACCCAGTAGCATAACTCATTTTATCTAAAACAAATCCAAGCATGCTACAAAAGGGTATGAATCACCCTTATCTGATAATAAGAGGTTATTCATGATGCGCAACTTTATCTTCTATCACTCTCTACCCAACCCTTCTCTTTAAACTTAGGTAACCAAGTCTTTTCTCTGGATTCTACTGCATTCCTAGAAAATTAAAGATAAGACTAAATTCCTCTTTTATGATCACAGAGAATTAACAGCTGTGTAAAATACCTTGTCAATTACATTAAAAAGGTAATTAAAGAGGAACAGGTGCCTTACTTTAATCTTCCATCAAACAACCTAAGAATTCAAAGCTATATCCTTGGGGTACCAAAAAAACAACTGGTAAAATGGAACAAAGACCTTTCCATGTTGAAAGCCAAGAATAAAACTTCAACTACTTTTTTGTTTTCCTTGGTTAAGGGAACTTTTAAAATGTCCTTTGGGAAACTATCTTACTCAATAAGTCAGAAATTTGTTTTCCAATTACACGTTCTCTTCTCATGATATGACCCTTCACACAGCATTCTAAAGCCCAATTCTCAAAGTGTAATTTTCTCAGCTCTCAAAGGCAACAAAAAGAGTTTGGAGTATAAAAAGAAATGTATGCTCAAGTAACTGTTTTTTTTCCCCCCTCAAAAGAAAATCAAATTGTCTTCAGTTTTTCTACCTCCACAGTCAAGATTATCATGACATAGGGCAACCTGTATATAGTTCTCTTCATGAAAGAACTTTTCAGAACAGTCCTGGGAAAATGAATTCTTGTTTCTCGGATCTGTTAGAGGACCACGTGCAATAAAAAGCTGGTATTTCGGTGACTTCCGAAATAGGAACATAAAATTAATGAAATCTAGGCACAATTTCATACCCTTTTAAGGCTTCTATTATTCACAAATAACAAAAGAAGGCTATTCTCATATATCATGTATTTGGATTTTTAACTGATTTTAAGCTCTAGCATTTTTTATTAAAAAAGATGTATGTGACAGGGCCTGTGCCAGTGCTAGAAACAGGTAAGAAATGTGGTCTGTGCCCTCAGGGAGCTCAGGGTTTAATGGGGGCTGCAGAGCCGTTAAAGATACATTCAATGTGCCATGAAAAAGCTAAGATAAAGCAGGAGCACACTGGGGGCACTGGGGGCACTTTGGTCCAAGTAAGATCATGAAATGTTCCTTGGAAAAAAAACCAATGCCTGGGCTGAATTGCAAGGATGAGTGGAAGCTGGCTAGGTAAAGGGAGAGGAATTATGAGAGGAAAAATTGAAGGGAGGGGACATCCAAGGAGGAACTATCAGAAAATATGTGTTTTCACTATTTACTTCTCTGATCTTCATTATCTACTTCTCTGATCTTAAGTATATAGGGAAATGTGTGAGTTATTTATTTACCAGCTTTAGTTCCATTTTAAAAAATAAGACTTGACTCCTTCTCTTCTCCCCCCGTTTCTATCTGCTGCCACATTCGGGTTATGTTCTGCAGTATCTCTCCCATTCATTTTGTTACTTAGGGTCCTGTTACTTCTTGCCTGGACTGTGTAGCAAGAGCCTACTCCTGCTTGCCCCATGAGTAAGCCATTTTACATCTTCCAGAATAATCACCCTAAGGCTTTGAAGCCATAAAAGTAGTACTACTGTTAGAAAGAGTCTGTCAGATAAATTGAGCAAATATTTATTGACCTCTATGCTCCTGTCAGACACTCAGAAAATAATAAGAAACTGTCTTTGCCTTTGGTGAACTCAGTATAATGTGTTAACTTTTAAGTTCCTTTATTGTTTAGGATAAACTCAATAAACATTTATTGGGTTTCTACTGTGAGCCAGACACTCTATAAGGTTTTAGGATGAGAGATATTTGAAGTGTGTGTATGTATGGGTATGTGTTTGGTTGGTGGGAGGGGAAAGTCAGTCCTATACACAATGTGACCAAGTTGTACTGGGGAAAAAAAGACATATGTGCATTTAAACAACTGTAATTTAATATGGTTCATATTTCTGTTTTCACTGAGGCATGAACTGTAATAATGCTGGTAAATGATAATAAGAATTTGAACCAAGGAAATGGGTAAATGAGGTTGGGATTAAGATAAGAAAGATATTAAGGAAAGGCTGATAGGATATTTTGGTTACATACATTTAATAGGTTATTAGACATATGGGCCCAGGACTCAGGAGAGATTTGGAAGATCTACCAGTATCTGGGGAAGTAGCTGAAGCAATGGGCCAAGAAAGGAATCCTGGAGAACAATAGCATTTAACCAACAGATAGAATAACAAGAGAAATCCAGAAGGAAGCTAAGAAAAAGCACCACAAACAGGAAGGAAAGCAGCAAAGTGATGTAACAGAAATTCTTACCAACAGGTATATGAAATAATGCTCCGTGTCACTAATCATCAGGGAAATGCAAATCAAAACCACAATGAGATATCACTTCACACCTGTCAGAATGGTAATTATCAAAAAAACAAAAGACAACAAGTGTTGGCAAGGATGTTGAGAAGGAAACCCTTGTATACTGTTGGTGGGAATGTAAAATGGTGCAGCTCCTGTGGAAAAGAGTATGGAAGTTCTTCAAAAAATTAAATATAAAATTACCATATCATCTAGCAATTCCACTTCTGGGTAAATATCAAAAATAACTGAAAGCAGACACTCAAACAGATATTTGTATACCCATGTTCACAGCATCATTATTCACAATAGCTAAAAGGGAAAAAACTCAAACATCCATTGATGAATGAATGGATAAACAATATATGTTAAATACAATGGAATATTATTCAGCCTTAAAAAGAAGTAAACTTCTGCAAAGGAGGCAAGACTATACAATGGAAAAAAGACAGCCTCTTCAATAAATGGTGCTGGGAGGGCTTCCCTGGTGGCGCAGTGGTTGCGCGTCCACCTGCCGATGCAGGGGAACCGGGTTCGCGCCCCGGTCTGGGAAGATCCCACATGCCGCGGAGCGGCTGGGCCCGTGAGCCATGGCCGCTGGGCCTGCGCGTCCGGAGCCTGTGCTCCGCAACGGGAGAGGCCACAGCAGAGGGAGGCCCGCATACCACACACACACAAAAAAAATAAATAAATAAATGGTGCTGGGAAAACTGGACAGCTACATGTAGAAGAATGAAATTAGAACATTCTCTAACAGCATACACAAAAATAAACTCAAAATGGATGAAAGACCTAAATGTAAGACCAGACACTATAAAACCCTTAGAGGAAAATGCAAGCAGAACACTGACATAAATTGCAGCAATATCTTTTTCGATCTGTCTCCTAGAGTAATGGAAATAAAAACAAAAGTAAACAAATGGGACCTAACTAAACTCCAAAGCTTTTGCACAGCAAAGGAAACCATAAACAAAACGAAAAGACAATCCTCCGAATGGGAGAAAATATTTGCAAACAATGCAACCAACAAGGGATTAATCCCCAAAATTTACAAACAGCTCATGTGGCTCAATATCAATAAACAAACAACCCAATCAAAAAATGGGCAGAAGACCTAAACAGACATTTCTCTAAAGAAGACATACAGATGGCCAAGAGGCACATGAAAAGATGCTCAACATCACTAATTATTAGAGAAATGCAAATCAAAACTACAATGAGGTATCACCTCACACCAGTGAGAATGGCCATCATCAAAAAGTCTACAGACAATAAATGCTGGAGAGGGTGTGGAGAAAGGGAACCCTCCTACACTATTCGTGGTAATGTAAATTGGTGCAGCCACTGTGGAAAACAGTATGGAGGTTCCTTAAAAAACTAAAAATAGAGCTACCACATGATCCAGCAATCCCACTCCTGGGCATCTATCTGGAGAAAACCATGGTTGGAAAGGATATATGCACCCCAATGCTCATTGCAGCACTGTTTACAACAGCCAAGAAATGGAAGCAACCTAAATGTCCATCGCAAATGAATGGATAAAGAAGATGTGGTACATATATACAATGGAATATTACTCAGCCATTAAAAAGAATGAAATAATGCCATTTGCAGCAACATGGATGGACCTGGAGATTATTACACTAAGTGAAGTAAGTCAGACAAAGACAAATATATGATATCACTTATGTGTGGAATCTAAAAAATATGATCCAAGTGAACTTATTTACAAAACAGATACAGATTCACAGACTTAGAAAACAAACTTATGGTTACCAAAGGGGAAAGGTGGGGGAGGGATAAATTGGGAGTCTGGGATTGACATATACACACTACTATATTTAAAACAGATAACCAACAAGGACCTACTGTATAGCACAGGGAACTCTGCTTAATATTGTGTAATAACCTAAATGGGAAAAGAATTTGAAAAAGAATAGATATATGTATATGCATAACTGAATCACTTTGCTGTACACCTAAAACTAACACAACATTGTAAATCAACTATAGTCCAATATAAAATAAAAATTTAAACAGAGAAAAAAGAAAGCCCGCAAAAAAGAAAAAAAAAAAGTAAACTTCTGATCACACTACAACATGGATAAACCTTGACAGCATTATGCTAAGTGAAATAAGCCAAACACAAAAGGACAAATATTGTATGATTCCACTTGTATGAGGTACCTGGAATAGTCAAAATCATAAGAGACAGAAAACAGAAGAGTGGTTACCAGCCAGGGGCTGGGAGTTTGGGGAGTGGAGAATTATTGTTTAATGGGTATGGAGTTTCAATTTGGGATAATGAAAAGGGTCTGGAGATAAACAGCAGTGATAGTGGTGGTTGCATAGTAATGTGAATGTACCTAATACCAATGAACTGTATAATGGTTAAAATTATAAATTTTAGTTATGTATATTTTACCACAAAAAAACCAACCATTGGAAATATTCATTTACTTTTTCAGTCTAATTTGCTTTATTTTTATCAATATTATATGCCAATATATTTGGCCCTTTTACTCTATATTTTTAAAAAAAATTTTTTTAAGATGCCATGTTTTTTTAAATTGGAGTATAGTTGATTTACAATGTAGTGTTAGTTTCAGGTGTACAGAGAAGTGAATCAGTTATACATACACATATATCCACTTTTTTTAGACTCTTCTCTCATATAGGTCATTACATAGTATGGAGTAGGGTTCCCTGTGCTATACAGTAGGTCCTTATTAGTTACCTATTTTATATATAGTAGTGTGTATATGTCAATCCTTACCTCCCAATTTATCACTCCCACCACCCCCTTCCGCCCTGGTAACCATAAGATTGTTTTCTACATCTGTAATTCTATTTCTGTTTATTCTACATTTTATTGAACATTTATTGTCTTATTACATAGTTGGTGAGAAGAAGAACATGGCTAATTCCATCCAACCCAAGTCAGTCCTGATCTCTTATTAACAGCTACAAAGATAGCCCTCCGCTTGTAATGGGTAAATAGATCTCCAAACTTCATATTTTTTACCTGGAAATCATTATGTATGAAATTATCTTACTCTTCCCACTAAGAAGTGGGCTTAGGAATTGTTTTTTTACAAAAGAGGCTTTTTTTCTATTAAAATTATTTTACCTTTTGATTTTCATATCTCAAGAATATTTCTTATTGCTGGAATGTTACACATTAGGATTTTAACTTTTAAAAATTCTCTTATTATAGTTGTTTGAATTATGAAACTTTGGTCCTGTGAGAAACCAATTTTAGTACTCAACGTCTGATTGCAGAACTCATCACCTCCAGTGTTTATTTTTTCTCTTTTCCACAGCAGAAGAGTAACTCTTTCTCTGCATTTGGTTGAATATACAGCTGTTCCCAAAGGAGCTCCCTAATTTGTTCACCCTTTCTGAATTCACATGTAATCTTCTAATCAGTATCTTAAGAAACTTTTTACCCTTCTTTAATTTTTCACTGATTTTATATGATGAGCATGACTCTCTTGATAGCAGCATGCACATCATAATCTCAAAACATATTTTTGAGTCAATGGATTTAAAGCATAATTTGATTTTATAGTTGGTGAACGTGACTCAATTAACTTCACCAGGTGTATAGTTGATCTTGGGCTATATTTATAATCTTATTGAAATTCAAGTAAGGAAACAGAGAAACTGATTTGCCACCTCGTACATTTTCGCAAACAGTCTCACTAGAATACTATCTAACAACCGTAGTCAACTTTTGCAATGGTACCAGTAAGTACCAACATATAGTTCAAACTCTGTAGTCTGGTGGACTGGCTACGTACCTTCAGTTGCTTACTTGAAATCATCACTTTATTTAGAATGTTTGCTCAAAGAACCTTGTGGCCAGGTAACCTCTCAGCTTTTTTCAGCCAGGCTTCCGCTAAAAAATTCAGCCCTAATGCTTGAGGACGTCCATTGTATGTCATGAATTACTTCTCTCCAATGTATCTAGACTAGTACAAGTTATATACCACTGTTGGGAGAACTGAGAAATAGTCACTCGAATAATTTTGTTAATTCTGTGGTTCAAATAAGGAGCCCTGGTTAAGAAAGCCTGGATGGTGGTACTGATGTGATTATAGGTTTATTCTCTGTATGAGTCGGTGAAGAAGGAGAAAGGCTATCCTATTCTAAGAATCCGTGACATAACACGGACAGGGCCTGTCATTATACATATGCCGTCTAGTGTATACTAAAATTGTTCTTTACGATAACGTAGGTACAAGAAAAATGAAGCCAAGAGAGTTGAGTAAGTTGTGGGGGAAGCAGGATTTGAACTCAGTTCTGCCTCTGGAGCCCATTTCTACCCCTTTCCACCATGCCACACTGCTGCCATTGGCACTTCTGGCCTTAGCTGCTTCATAACAAGTTCTAGGTATTAAAGAATTTTAAGCAGGCAAATTAAGCAATAGGATTCCTTTTCATTTCAGACAGGATTCTGATGGTGATACAGAGAATGGCTTAGCAGAGAGACATACTGGAAGCATTCTACTATGAGACCAGCTAATAAGGTTACTGCAATGGTCCTGAATAAAGAACATGGCACGAAGGGTGGGGAGAGAAGAATGACTCAAGAGTTATTTAGGCAGTGATTGGCTAGTTGTGAGGTGACCAAAGGGGTGGGGGAAAAAGCAAAAAGAAAATTATAAATGACAACAAGATGACCATCAGTGCTTAAATAACTCAGAAATTTACATCTTACTGATGGTAGGTCAGTGGCATTTATCTTCATATATAAAAGGCAGCATAATAGTCACTTCTTTACATCAAAGATTCTATTCTTAGGAAAAAGTTTAAAAAGAAAGTCATGTAAAATTAATCTACCAGGAGGTGAAGTTTAAGAACAAGAGAAATATAAAGATGTGACTTGATAGCCATAATCCTTCTGACTGGTACTATTAGGCCAATTCAAATCTAATGCATGATAGGAGCTGGGTTCTGAGCTAGCCAGAGGTGTAAAATATTTATCAGACTAAAATTAAACAGGCTGTTCTCCTCAAAAGGAGATTCTAGGTAGTCTTCAGTAGGCCACACCCAGGAGGCAGAGTGTACCTCCTCCCTGGCTGCCTTCAACTGGATCAGTTATGGTCCCTGGGGCTGCTGGGCTCTTACCTGAGTGACTGTTTCTCCTTTATGCCTGTTGCTGGCAGTCACGTGTCCCACTATCCTCCATGGAGCTTCCTCCCCTTTATGCTCCATTTAGTACCCATTGCAGTCTGGCCTACTCTCATCAATTACTTGCATCATCTTAATTATTCGTGATAAGGCTACAAATATAAAAGCAGTTGGGAGTATAAACTGAAGATGGTGTATATTAATATTTTCAAAGAAGACCTAGGCATGTAAGACTATACCTTTCAATTCTCTTCTTGTTTTCCTCCATTTTTTGATTTGCTATCTTTATCAGGAAGTTGATATATTCCTCTGTCACCATCAGTTTTCCTTTATGGGTTAATGGAACTTCTAAGCCATGTGTGCTCCGGACAGCCTGCAAGGAGCAATTTAGATATGATGACTTATGTACTAGAGAAACTGAAGATAACTAAAGAAAAGTCCCAGTCAGGGCTGTGTTTATATATAGTTTAGCTCCATTACAACATTTAAGTTTGTGCTTTGATATAATTTAGTTAAATACAGTTGAATCAAAGGAGATTCAAATAGATTTTCCCATCGTATAAAATCATTTGTAAAGCAAGTCAGTCTATACATTTTGTCTTTCAGAGAAGCACATATTATCAAAGAATCCAATGAACTTAACAGTATCACTCTCACTAAAGCTAAGGAAGCTGTAATACACTATTTAAAGAATAGAAATAAATGAAACCTCAACAGAAGCTTCAAGGGAAAATCAAAATGGACTGGATGCTAAAGGGCCTCTTAGCACTGCTTGAGCAGGGTTGTTACAAGATAAACCATGCCTTTTCTATCTCACAAAGTGGCTGCTTTCTCAATGCTTTAGGGTTGCCAATGTTACTAACGCTGTTGATGAAACAGTCAACATATTCCAAGTAAATCCAAACACTGGATATAGGTTAAGAAACAACAAAAACTATTATGAGGCATAAAAATTCATTTACGAAGCCTTTACTAAGCATCTGCAATGCTCTAGGCCCCATGTAAGGTATGAAGGTACAGGATGAATATAACATGGTCCCTGCCCTTAAAAGAGCTAACACTTCTGAACGGGAAACAAACAAGTGAACAGAGAATCACAATACGTCATGGTGCTATGACAGAAGAAACACATACGTGTACATGTGCATGCATGCACGTACATGTGCACACAAAATGCTAAGGAATGCAGAAGAGGAGCAACTAACTGAGACAGGTCGTGGTTTTATGGGAAATGTGGCATCTGAATTGGAATTTTAAAGGGTAAGTGTAATTTCACCAGATGTAAAAATGGGAGAAGGGGAGCATTCCAGCCAGAGGATTAACTTTTCTATAGTCATGGGAACAGGAAAAGCA
Source organism: Physeter macrocephalus (assembly GCF_002837175.3). NCBI lineage: Eukaryota > Metazoa > Chordata > Mammalia > Artiodactyla > Physeteridae > Physeter > Physeter macrocephalus. The sequence goes on from NC_041217.1 coordinate 119,462,154, forward strand.
TAATACATTTGGGAAACAACCAACAGTATTCTATCTGGTTGGGGTGGAAGTATGCTGGCAGAACACGAGCATAAATAAGGTAGATGAAAAACAGTTTATATAAGGCCTGAGAAAACACCAGGAGACCTTGACTTCTTTAAAAGGGGGATTCTGACAGTATTGACTAGAGGGACTGAAGGAGAAGATGGGTAGGAGGAAGACCAGTCAGGAGACCACTATAAAGACAGAGGTGAGGGACGATGATGGCTCAAGCAGGCTCAAGCAGGCGCAGTGGCAGAGGGCTTGGAGAGGTGGAGTCAGGAGTGAGAAATCAGAGGTAGATGGGACAGGACTTGTCGCTAATAGAATATGGAAGACAAAGGAGAAAAGGTGAAAGAGTGGCTCTGTTCTTGCCTGGGCCACCACACGCAGTGGGGACTGAGATGGGGATGCAAATCAGTACCATGAGCTTTCATTTTCGATTTAGTCATGCTTTACAGATGTCTTCTTTTTAAGCCACCTCTTTTTGGAAAATATTTGTTTAAAATAGATAGAAAAAAGTAAAGTCTAGGGAGCTAGAATGGAAGACGATCTGAAGTAGTTCAAAAGCAAACAATGTACACCATGCCAAACAGTAAACACAAACAGTAGCTATCACGTGTGATCAGAGAGAATAGAGCAAAATCACTAGGGGTTGGCTTGGCCAGGAAAGGACTCAGAGAGGCTGTGGGACTTAGAAGGAACCTTAAAGATCTTCTAGTCCAGGGGTCGGCAAACCTTTTCTGTGAAAGGATAGATAATAAATATTTTCAACTTTGCAGGCCATATAATATCTGTCACAACTACTCAATTTTGCCATCGTAGCACAAAAGCAACCTTAGACAGTAATTAATCAAATGGGTGTACTAGAACTGCCCGCCCGGGGGCTGAATGTGGCCCTAGGGCAGTAGTTCGATAGATCCCTGATATAGCTAAGAAAGTTCAGTCCCTGATGGATGCAGGCAGAAGATTTTAGACCCCCTGTCTGTGATTCTTTCCACTATATCATGGTGCTGATTAAATTGGGCCTTGACTATTTAGGATGAGGAGGACGGAGAGAATCAAGTTAAAAGTAAGTGGAGGGGAATACTGTAAAATAAGACCTCAAATGTAAATCTAACAACTCTGGACTTCGCCCTGTACAGAAAAGTCAGTCACTGAAGGTTTCTGAGCAAGGGAATGACAAGAAGATTTGAGTAGAAGGTTATTCAATAATCTGGATTACTTCATGATCAAAAAATTGCTTTTTGTCAAAAGGTGTCGTACCAACATAGTCTTTCCTCTCTTTCCCACTGTTATGCCGGAGTTCCTGAAACCAGAATCTATTGCCACTGAATGCTGTAAGAAAATAAATTTGTTAAATTTGGACCATCTGGCTAATCAAATAAACACTTTAGCCCTACAAACTGCAGAAACATTTATAACCCCAAATCTATAATTAAATAAAACACTAGTTGATTAAACTAGCATTGCATTAATTTTGGTAGAAAATTTAAAGTTTAAAATTAAATCTACTCACATACCTATAAATTCAAGTATAATCACAAAATTTTACCAGAATCTGTGCATCCTGCAACTGTCGACACTGTACATGAAGAACAAGTGGTTCAAATTTCAAAATGGCTTCGCCATTCGCTTTCTTTAGGGCTACAATCTAAATAAACGGAAAATGTTAGGATCAGACACAAATACATGATCCTGTTCTTTGGTGACCCTTTATCCTACGTAACTTCAATTTTTCCAAGGAACTTTCAGACTCATTCTGCATCCTTCCACAGTAACTTTTCACTCTGTTTTCTGGGTCCTCTTTCTCCAAAACTTATTGATCCGCTTATTCTTTTAAGAGACCTGATTTCTAATTCTCCCATAAACCTTCTGTGTCATTCTTTCCAACCATACCTCAAAAAAGTCAACTACTACTCTATTTAATTCCATAGCAGATTTTTCATTAAGGAATATGGTATATAAAGACTAGGAGGTCTAGAAAGTACTAGAAGGTCTGTCTAAATGTTTTGCTGTTAGATTGAGGTTTGAGACACATATACAATTATGTCTCAGCTAGAAGCTATATAAGGCAGTTGTTTCTTCTGTCTGCCTAGTCTCCCTGCACCATCCTCCCTCCTTCACATCATTTGATTCTGGTGGCACTGTCAAGCATGACCCTGTCACTCATCACTCCCACTATCTTAATATCAGAGACGCCAAGTGCCTAGGTGTGATCAAGGATAGCATTCCATTCTACTGGCAAAAATAGCTGATCTCAGGGGGGAGAACACCTAACCAGGAAGGATGACTCATTGTCCTTTGGAAATGATACATGGATCTTAAAAAGTAAATCTTTTTCTGCTGGGGTTGCTGGCAGCTATCTTTCCTGACACAAAGATTATCTGCCACACAAGAGGAGAAGGGCAGACATACAGAGAGAACCAGTACCCAAAGGAGATGGAGACTGAGTGAGCTTTGAAGACAACATTTAAGCACCTGAGCTAGTAACGTAAAATGCCTGACTAATGCAAACTTATATGAACTCATCTAAACATTTTAATTTAGGAAACTAAATAATCCAGCACAGATAATAACCTCCCACAACTAACAAAAAAGCCATTGTAATGAATTCTCTTTAGGCTTTATAATCTACAGTCATTATGATTCTACATAATGACTGTAGATTATAAACCACCTTAAATTTATAAACCACCTTGAATTTTCTATTCTTTTCCTATGTATTTAAAGTGACTGTGAATTAAAGTTTATTTCTAAATTTATATATAAAAACTTACCACATCATCTTTCACACAGGGTTTGTGTGTAACCAGTAGCCAGCAACAGTTTTGCTTCTGAACCTCAGAACCATTTATACCCTAAAATGAAAAAATAACATAATTTAATTTATCATATAATATTTACAAAATAATTAGTACAATGTATAGTATATTTTAGGCTTTCTTAAATTAATAATCCCACGTGATTTTAAGTATTACTGAGAACAATTCAACAGGCTTTTGGGTAAAGTTAACGTAAATGTTAACAAAAATGCAACCAAATTATTTGAGATAGAAAGAAAGTAATTTGTTTATTAAGGTAAAAGAACTTAATAAATATTTTCTGAAATACGATCATGATTTTGTCAGGAGCAAAGGGATTATCACAAGGGGTTGCACACGAATAGCCCCTAAATTGTACTCTAGCTGTTTTATATGATTAGCACAATATTAAAAAAAAATTTTTTTTGAATTCCTTTTGTAAGAAAGCAGTGTTCCAGTCCCACACAGGACCTACCACTTTTTACTGACACCTGATCTGTTCATACCTTCCTATGTCCCTAGTCGCTATAGGCATAAATTTGTGACCTCTGGATCAGACCTTATGTGTAGTCCCAAAGGGCAGAGCTAGGATTGAAAGATCAAAATTTCAAGAGGGCAAATATTTTAACATAACTTTTTGCTTATTAACTGGAAAAATGTTTATTTGCTAAGTTCTATTAGGTACTTTAGATATAAACAGATCCTACCCTCAAGGACACTGGAAAGAGGATGCAGGAAACACATGCACTTTTAAATCACTATACTTCTACAAGGTAACTTCTTTTTTTTTTTCTTAAAGTTATGCATTTTCTCTTTCTTTTTTTTACAACGTAACTTTTATACAGTGGGTACACAGGAGACTTTGCTGTCTGGCTTTGGAAAGGAGAAGAGCTGCGCTTGTCCTAAATAACTGATTTGTTTTCACTGAATGACCTCAGTGACTTATGTTTCTGATCTTATGCTGGCTGCTCTAAATCTTACAGCCAAATATGTGGCCCACCTCTAGCAAATTTACAGAGTCTAGTGGTATATTTTGAGAACTAATGCCATCTCTGCTTCATCTTATCTATACTCCCTTTATGCAGATTTTCTCACTTTTTATTTTTCTTTTTGTACTGCCTATTTGTAAGTTGATCCAAATTCTTCCAGAAATAAGGCAAAGTGAAAATAAATACAAGGTATAAGATAATACATAAAATGAAAAGAGGTTCAGAAAAAGTCCTAAGGCAGTTCAGAAGAAATAGTCATGGCTTCCAAATGGATGTGTGTGTTTGTATTCAGGTAGAAAAGGGGAGATTGGGGAGGTACGTCTCAGATATGCAGAAATGGGGGAAGACATTTTAGGAAAAATAAACATGAGCAAAGGCAAAGGCAGATAAATATAAGAGGGAAAAGAGAATAGTTGTTTCAGTAAACAGATTAAGATGAAGAGTAATAGTGGAAAATAGAGCTGAACGGTATACTAGAGTATTTCAGCATAGATGAGTGACATGCACAGAGTTGTGCTTTAGAAAGGGGAATCCGTTAACAGTGTGTAACATGGTTTGGGGTAGAAAGACTGGTAGAGTTCAGTGAACAGGTAGAGCTCAGTGACCTGTTAGGAAACCACTGCAGAAATCCAGGTAAGACAGGGCAGGAGAAATGGAGGAAGAGAGAGAGATCAAGACAAGCAAGAGTGCCAGTGCTCAGGGGGCAATGGAAGCAATATAAGAATGAGCAGGCCCTGCTAACCTGGGAGACCGGCAAATGGTCTGTCAGTGAGGAGCTAAAGAATGAATTTCTGAGTGTGCTGTCTTTCATGCTCTGAATTCAGTCCTAATGAATTCATGCTCTGAATTCAGTCCTAATGCTAACTTTTACAGTGCACTTAATATGCCAGGCACGGTGCTAAAGGTTTCAAATAAATTATCCCATTTCCTCTACATAGAATCCCTATGAAGTGGATACTCTTTATTATCCTTAGTTCATGGAACAAGAAGGGGCTAAGTTTAGATAACTTCCCTAAAGTCACATAGCCAATAATACCCAAAACAGGTTTAGAATCTAAGCAGTATCACTCCAAAGCCTGAGGGACTGACCACTATCACAGACTACATACTAATGTACTTTCTCAGGTAACGTTAATTACCAAAGTTGTAATAACGAAGTGAGCCACTAGGAGGCAGTAAACTTCTTAACCATAGCGATCTTCAATCAGGTGGTTAACAACGATTTGGTAGAGCGGTTAACGAGAAGACAGCCGCCTCGCCAGGCTGGGAAGTCTTTAGAATTCCTTAGTATTAAAAAAATAAAATTCTCTAACCCTTGCAACTCAAGATCATCCCCAGGCCAGTAGTTTCAGCATCACTTGGGGGCTTGTTAGAAATACAGATCAGACCCTACTCTAGACCTACAGAATCAGAATCTGTATTTTAAAATATCTCCAAGTGATTAACACATTAAAATTTTAGAAGCATTGGTTTAAGTCACCCTCTCAGTTTCCTTGATAAACCGAGACCACCGGTCAGAAGAACAAACACAGGGTGTTACACTGGGTGAGCACAAGGCTCCTGGTGTTGCACACACTACAGGGCAGGCGCTGGAAGGGCACAAAGGGTCCTGCTCACCCGGTCTAGGAGGATGATGCGGCCAGCGCAGGAACTGGTGGTGAAAAACTGTTCTCGCCCATTTAGGAGCTGCACAAGCTCTACCACATCCTCGTCCACACTGCCTTTCCGGCTGAGGTCCGCTTTGCTCAGACACTGCGCCTTCCATCTTCTGAACTCTGCGCTACGATCCATGCGACGAGCGAGTCAGGGTCTGTGCTTTCACGTTAGCCTCGCCTTTCTCTGGGGGCAGCCATATTGAAGCCAGTGGTGGCCGGAAAGGTCCAAACTCCTTCCTCGGGCCCGCCCCTGGGGCGGGGCGAGGCGGAGCCTGAAAGCGACGCGGATGACCTGGCCCGTGCCTTTTTTCCGTGGAACCTGAGGGAACACTCACAGATTTTGATTTCCCACTCTAGAACCGGGTAAGTGGTTTAAAAAGACTCCTTAGTTCAGGCTGCGGACCTCCCCGGCGCTCGTCCAAAAGGAACCGATTTTGGCTGCGCTCCTGTCCTGCGTTCCGTCCTCCCCTAGAACCAGTGAATAAGGTGTTCGTGGCCGAAGTTATTCCCCTCCAGGGGCTGCAAGTTGGTCATCCGTAAATCACCAGGGCAGTTTTACTTGCTGGTCTTGAGAGCCCGGCTTTGCTTTCTGGCAGGGTGAGCGTTTCTGGTCCCACGGCGGGGCGCCCGTTAGTGCTCCCCCCATCCCGCTCCCTGCCTGTCCTCCCTCCAGATTTCCCCTAGGCCCGGCCTGGGATCTGGATTCCTGCGGCCGCGCGCGTGTGCTTTGACCCCCGCCACAGGCAGCCGGAGGAGCCAATTTCTCTTTTCAGCCTCCTGTTTCCCAGGGCTCTTTCTGTCCGGCCTTTCCTCCTGCTTTGCCATCAGAGTTCCCGTCTTACTTTTGGAGAGAAATGTGTAGATTTTTTTCATCCCCCGCCCCCCGCCCCATGGCTCCCACCTAGAAGAATCTTCAAAAGAAAGAAAATTAACAAAACACCCGGTGAACACATCGTGGGATATTTACGCAGTTCCTAGAGGAAACTTATCTCAGTGACCAAGAAAGGTGTGTTAATGATTGAACCAGTGAAAGGCTAGGGTTTGGACTGTTAGTCCGCAACTAGTAGAAATGGCGGTGTGATTCCCACTGAAACCACTGGAATGCTCCATGAGTGTCTGGTCAGCAGTAGTAAATCCCACCGAGCTCTGCTCCATCCAGTCTTTTCCTCAGAATACCTGGAGGGGTTTAGAATAATTATCTATTCAACTCCTCCTTCACCCCTTCTTATCAGAAGTGGGTACTGAGATCCAGGCCAGTGAAGTAACCCGACAAGGTCACATGGCCAGGAAGAGACTTTTCTGTGGCTACTTTTAATTGTTAAAATTTTTTCTGGGTTAAGAATAATAAATAATATGCCGACATGAGTCATTCTTGATAAAAAGCAGCACATTTTGTAATGTTTGATTCTCTTTCCAAGTTTTTCTTCTTGCTAGAAATTCTTACTTAAGAATTTTTTAAGAATTTTCTGTTTGCTTTTATGATATGCCTTTGCTTTGGCTTTGTGAATTGATCTGTTCATTTTGTGTGAAAATACATTTCCCACATTTTCCCTATCTCTTTAATTTTCATTTAAACCAAATGGATTCAAGTGTAGCTTGGAAAAGATTACTGTTTGAGGAAGAATTTTAAATTCTGTATTTCCTCCATTTGCAAAGTATGGTTGGCAACCTTTCAGAGGTAAAAAGTAAAACCAACATTAAACCAAGGTGCTCTAGTTCTTTAAAGTTTATATTTGATAAATAGAAAAACCTATTTGAAGTATAGGCTTAATTAAATAACACAAGCAGTGTGGTGTGACAAGCCTGCTGCTGCCTGCAAATGATTTACTCTGAATAATAGAGCTTACAGCATGTCAGGCGTGCTCTGAAGCACTCACTATGTGCTGTTGCAGTTCATGTTCACAAGGATCCTATGCTAGGGAGTATTGGCCCCATTTTACAGATAGGGAAATTATTAGTTTTCCTAATAGAATCACATCCTGTGTATCTCTAGTAGAGCCCTTAACTTACGGGCATTTGAAAATTTTCAGACTCAGAGCAGATACCTTAATCATAAAATATGTAATGCTACCTGCAATCTCTAAGAAATTAAAGGTCCTATATGCCAGCATTTCAAAGGGTGAGATGAAAAGGATTTTACAGTAAGGGGAAAAAAACACCTAACGACATTTAAGGTGTTGGGTTCCAGCTGTGCTTCAGTGTGACCCTGGTGAGTCTCTTAACCCCTTGAATGTTTTCTCATCCATAACATGGATGGTGATTTTATTTCCACTTCTGCATACAATTAAATGGTGGTTTTAATAACTGTTGCTTTTCTACCTATTGTGAAAATTATATCAATGGGTGTGAAAGATGTGCTTTTTAGAAGAAATCAGGTATCGCAAGGGTTTAAGAATTGTAATTACTATTAGTGTGTTGTGTTATTTTATTCTTTTTATTATTTTTTTTAGCATAGTACCTATATTATGAAGCAGATGATGATCCTGTGGGTAGTTGAGGGGGTTCAAAGGCAATGAGTGCAGATTGGAGCCTGATCAATCATGGTGGCAAAGGCTCAGTGGGAAGTAAGATCGCCAGAAACAAAGTAGGAAGTCAGAGCCGTCAAGGTCATGCCCTGTTTCCTTAAGAGCTCCATAGGATAAGGTGTAGTACTGGGCAAAGCAGGGGGGTCTTCTAAATTCAGGATTAAGGATGAGTCTCCTCCTTCCTTTGTTCTTTTCTTCCAACTTAGCAAATGTCCTAAAGTGAGGGAAAAAAATGTATGTGCTAGATATTTTTGATAGATCCTATTTCGGGGTAATTTTGCTTTTATTATTGCTACAGCTTTTTGAGGGTACCAGTGATGTCTGTTGTTGAAAAGATAGATGCGAGAGCTTGAAAGAAATAAATAGGTAGGAAGTAGGTAGATATTGAAAGTGGAAAAAGAGCTACTCCTCTTAACGTGGTGTGTGTGTGCATTGGGGGGAGATGAGGGCGGAGTGAGCAGGAGCTGGAGGGGGTGGGGCTTGTTCTCTTTGCCCTCCGTGCTCTCTGAGTTTGGTACAGTGCCTCGCTTACAGTTAACGTTCAAAAACTACATGTTGAATGAATAACAACCAGTGTTTGGTATTAGTGTTTTGTTTAAATGATTCTCTGGACTGTGAACTCTTTGAGGCTAAGGACTTGATTTTACAAAAAGAGTGCTATAAATATTGTCACATTAAATCAAAGATGACTATAGAATTATAGAACCAAAGATATTTTAACGAATAAGAAATTGGAAAGGAGAAAATAGATGGGAAAGGAACTGTGATATCACTATATATAGGAGTAAACATTTGTCGGGTTCTGTGCTTGATACTTGCCGTTTCTTGCATAGTAACCCTGAGTGGAACTCAGTTTTCAGATGAAGAAGCTCAAAAAAAGTGACTGCCTTGCCCAAGACCACACAGCTAGTACATGATAGATCTGGGATTCGTACTGAGAGCTGTCAGATTCCACAGCCCACACTCTTTCCACAACACCATGCTGAAGACAAAAAGGAAAAACAAAACAAAACAAAAAAACTATCTTCTTATTTTCAGAGTGGAAAAGTCTGATCTGTGCAACCTTTTCTTTTTCTGTTTTATTTTCTTTATGTATATATTTCACTTTCTTGTCTTAGAAATACTCAGCTTGAGCAAAGACCCAAATAGAAATGCAGTAGTGAGACTGCTGGGTAGGTAGGCCGTGAGCTGCCTTTTCCTGGTTCTAGCTCCCTGCACAGGACTTCTAACCCTAGGACTGCTTGGTGCTCTACAGTGCAGTGAGGCTTATGCCTGCTTCTGCCCCCTTTTTTTAATAAGAGGGCTGCCCTTCAGGATATGTCGTTTCTGAGCAGCCTTTTAGCAATGGAGGGTTTACTTTCTCCTCTGTGCTAGGTACTATATTAAATCATTTTAAATAAAGGGTTTTAAAATGACACAACTTTTGATTAATTATATCAAGAACTTCCCATTAATACCATCAAAGTGCTTTGATTCCCTTCACACATGGAAGGCTACTTTATAGTTAGCATGGGCTCTGTTCTGAGGAGTCCTGTGTTGAACTGCAGTATCGTAAAGATCTTTCATCTCAAGCCCTAGTTTCTGCAACTCTTTTTGATGTTTCAGTGGTTCGTGGTTGGTGAATATGATTATTCCAGAAGTTGGCAAAGATGTTCCCGGTGGTGGCAGAGTCTAACGATATTTGATATGGTTAATTTCAAGAAATTGTCATAGCACACAAATAAAATAATGGAGATCAGTCGAAGCCCTTTCATTGCATCTCTATAGGAATAATATTTTTCAAAGTTATCCAATTCTATATATAAATACTCTTTACCTTTTCTAAACTTATTTTAACTGTTGAGTTTTGTTTTCATTTCAATATTAACAGTGGTAGCAGAGAAAGGTTAACTATAAATTACCCTCGTGATTGAAAAAGATTACATACAAAGCAGTGTTTTTAGTTTTTAATGTTTATTCTTCTTTGTTAAGATGAATGAACGTCATAAAACTAAGCGTTTCAACATTGATAAATCTCAAAAACTTAATGCTGAGAGGAAAAAGCAAGTTTCAGAATTCGGTACAATATGATCCAATCTAAATAAAGTTTGAAAACATGCAAAACAATAACAATAGCACATTGTTTAACAATGCAAATACATGTGGCAGTGGTATTACATCATGCCTGAAAAGGATGAGCACTGAGTTTATGGGAACAGTCATCTCTTAAAACTGGGATAGAAGTGGGATTGGGGACGGGTACAGGAAGCTTTGGTTACATCTACATGTTTTAGGTTTTTACAATGTTAAGATTTGTTAAAGTTGGGTGGCAGGTAAATGTTTATTATATTCTTTATATTTCTTTCCATATTTGAAATATTACATAATCTAACAAAAGAAGATCTATTTATCTAATGTTAAGAAAACTTAAATTAGCTCCTAGAATTCTAAGATGTTGCAGCCCAAGCTTACACCAAAGGAAACCTAAGATATTGTATCATGCTTCACCTATCCAGATGTTTTTGTTTGTACGTTTGATTCCCTTGTTGAAGGCACTGAATCCCTACAGGAAGTAATATGAAGTACTTTGCTTCGTAGCTGAAGGATTTGTAAGATGAAAGGTCCTCAAACATGAAATGAGATCAGTGGTAAGCTCATGATTTAAACTGTTGTTTGAAAAAAATTGTTTGATCTTCTCCCTCCAGGGGAAAAAACATAGTGATAGCCTAGATACAATATGACAATATGTTAATTTTTTTCCTCAGTATCTAGGTCACCATGGCGACTGGACAGAAGTTGATGAGAGCTATTAGAGTTTTTGAATTTGGTGGACCAGAAGTGCTGAAACTCCAGTCGAATGTTGCCATACCAATTCCAAAAGACCATCAGGTGGAAATCATTACTTAAAAACAGGCAATAATTACACTGAGTGTGTGTCTCTAGCACATCAAGCTAATGTTTGAAAGAAGCAAACTCACAATGCTTTATAAAGACATTGAATTAGGACAGAGTTTACACTGTTTGCTTCTATAAGCTCTGACAAGGCTAACATAATTCTAACTAGTGAAGTAAATGTATAAAAAGGAATAACATCTTATAAGAAAAGTTTTAAAGTTGAGAATCATCTGTGTAATTGGATTTTTCTGAATGGAGTCATAAGTAGGTTTGAACAAGTTATTCTGTTACAGACTTACAGTCATGATCTTTGTTTTATGCATGGGGAAAATAATTTTCTTCTGCATACATGCTTTTTCGCATATAAGAAAATTTAAATGCAGAGTTTAATCCTTTCCGGTGACTTCAACAATATACTTTTTCAATAAAAATTGTGTTTTTTTATTATTGCACCTTCCATGGCTCTCAAGTCTAATTTCCTTAGCAAGCCTTATGAGAGTTTTTACGGTGTGGCCATAATTTGGCAAAGATTTATTTCTTATCATTCCTTCTCAACAGACTGCTGTAACAACACAAGCTTTATCTGGTTTCCCTGAGAGGTCCTGTCATTCCTTCTGTCTTTGTACATACTATTCCTTTAACCTGAAATAGCCTTTTTCTCCCATTCTGAAAGAATTTCTACTCATTCTTTAAGACCTAGCTCAAATACACGTCCTTTGTAAGAATTTTCCTTACTTTTATAGCAGAAGTAATCGTTCTGTTATCAGTTAAGGTAAAATTAGCTTCTATTGTTGATGTAGCCTCAAAATGTCAAGGGTTCAACAATAGAAAATGATGTCTCATTCACTAAATTCCACAATTCTAAAATGTTGGTGGATAGAGTTCTCCTCCAAAGTGATTTAGGGACCTGGATTTCTTCCATCATGTGGCTCTGCCACCTTCAACACCTTTCTTCTGAGGTTGCTATGAAAGGGTGGAGACACTATGTGAATTGCCTAGGAAAGTCTTTGTGGGCCAGGCCTGAAAGTAGCTCTCCTCACTTTTGTTCACATTCCATTTGGCTACTCGTAACTGTGAAGGAGCCAGGAAGGAATATTCTTCCTACCTGCCAAGGAGGAGGAGGAAATAGGTTTGATGAGCACATAGTGGTCTCTGCCACACATCCGCTCATATTTCCACCACTGTTTTTCCCAAATGTTTATAATATAGCACATAAACCATTCTGTCTTATCTTTTATTTTCTTTTTATGAGTGCACTCAGATTTTATTTTATTTTTTAAATTTTTATTGGAGTATAGTTGATTTACAGTGTAGTGTTAATTTCAGGTGTATAGCAAAGACAATCAGTTATACATATATATACATGCACTCTCTTTTTTTTTAAGATTCTTTTCCCATATAGGCCGTTACAGAGTACTGAGTAGAGTTCCTTGTGCTAGACAGCAGGTTCTTATTAGTTATTTTATATATTATAGTGTGTGTATATGTTGGTTTGTAAAACTGGAACGTGAGCTCATTGAAGGCAGGGTTTTCCTCACCATTTTTATAGCTCCCATAATCACTACAGTCCTAGCGTAATGCTGAATGAATGCCTAAATGCTCTGTTTGAACTAAAGTACGTTGTTATTGCAGGTTCTAATTAAAGTCCAAGCATGTGGTGTAAACCCAGTGGACACATATATTCGCTCTGGTACTTACAGTAGAAAACCACTTCTACCCTATACTCCTGGCTTAGATGTGGCTGGAATAATAGAAGCTGTCGGAGAGAGTGTATCTGCTTTCAAGGTATTACATTTTTAATTATTTCTATTTTAGCTTAATATGTATGTATTTTTTTAACATTTTAACATAGCTTTAAAATGTGTCTGTGTTTAAGTCTTTAAAAGACCCGATTACACAATTTCTGCCACTTGGGGGACTCCTGTAGTCAAAAAAGAAATTACCTTTTATTCCAGAGACCTTGCTTGTCTGATCGTTGAGAATAAGTGCTAGGTCATTTCTGTGTTTCCATATCCCCGCAGAATTGAACTATGATCCTTTGATTTAACAGAAATACATAAGGAAAGAAAAGAAGCAAGGAAATTATGCTATTTCCTAACTCTTGGTAATACACAGCCAACATAGTTTTTTATTCCTTCTATAAAATTAGTTTCACAGAATAAAGGGAAGGCTAATTCTTTTGAATAATAAGTAAAAGATGAAAAAATGCAAGGTCAGCTCTACATTTTTAGAGCTGTGACTCAGACCAAGGTGACCGAGTCAATGAAAATGTTATGATCAGGGCTTTCGTTATTTATGTGCCAAAAGACATAAAAAACATAGTATATTCATGTTCTTTCATCTTTCCTCATGATTCCTTGACCTGCTCAACTGTGGCAGCACATTTACCAAAATTGAACTGAGACAGCGAAGATTAACATGGCCCGGGCCCAGGAAGCTGGGCAAATTCCTGCAGCTTTCCACTCCTCCGCCTGTGGCACTCTGGCTTCTGCCCCCACCGCTCCACTGAAACGATGCTTGCTCATGTCACTAATGGCCTCTATATTGCTGGAGCTAATGGGCCCTTTTATGTCATTATCTCTCTTGACTTCTCTGTGACATTTGACACTCTCAGCCACTTTTCTTAAAAAAAACTTTTTCTTCAGCTTCTGTGACATCCTCTCTCGCCCTTCCTCTCTGGGCATCCTTTTTCAAGCTCCTTTTTCTCTGCATTCTCCTCACATCTTGGTGTTGCCCAGGGCTCGCCGTCCCTACTTAGACTCTGCTTTTTATATTTTCTCCCTCATGATGGTCTCATACACGCCCTTGGTTTCCATTATCACATGTGATATCTTTAGCTTAGAATCTTCTAATAAGCTCTGGACCCGTGCTGTCCAAATACAGTAGCCACTGGCCACACATGGCTATTTAAAATTCAAATTCAATTAAAATTAAAAGTTCATTTATTCAAATGCTTAATAGACCCAGGTGTCTAGTGGCTACCCTATTGGGCAGTGCAGATGCAGAGCATTTACATCATCACAGAAGGTTGTGTTGCAGGGCACAGGACCCATATCGGCAACCTCCAGGAACCTCTTACTCATTGTGTCTAAAAGGGAGCTCATTTTTTCTCACAGCAGATCTGCTGCTCTCTCGTGTGACTGTCTTGGTGACATCTGGGGTTTGAGGCTTACCTCTCCATTCGCTTTCCCTCACTCAGCTCTCCCTTACTGGAACTGTTTCCTCTCTCCTCTTTTCCTCCCCACTACCTGTAGTATAGTTCCGGTTATCTTACATGGTCCTTTACCTGGATTTTGGATTTCTATAATAGCTACAACTTACCACCCTTCCTTCTTCCCCTGAGAATCTATCTTTGCTCTATAAGGAGTAATTTTCTAAAATGTACTTATGATTGTTAAACACCTCTGTTTTAATTCTTGCATTAATTCTCTGTAGATTTCAAGGTACTGCTGGAACTGCTTATGTTATGAAAGAAGACTGTTTCGTGCTGTCTCCCCCACCTATCTTTTTCCATTCTTATCTCCCATTCCTTCTAACCCTGTAGTTTATTCTTTAGTAATAACTGTTTGTTCTTCCCTGCATATCCCATGCTCTTTCATCTCTGTGTCTTTGTTCATATTGGCTCTTCTGCGTGGCAGAACTAAACTGAAACTTACAAACATGGGTTCAAGGCCTTTTACCCTCCAGCTTTCATTTCTTTTCATTTTATCTCCCGAAACTATTACATTCCACATGTTAAACTACTTATTCGTTGGGAATGAATGCTGGTGATTTCTCAGCACCTATTCCTGCCACTGTTCCTTGACGTACTTTGTTTCCTTCATCCATAATGACTTTTCCCAGGTCTGGTTTTCAATTCAAGATCTTGTTCTGTCCTGCAAAGCCTACCTCAAATACTAGTTTCTCAGTGAAGCTGTTCTTGAATCCTTCAACTTAGAAATAATTCCTTTCTTTTTCTTGTACCTATCTTTGATGGCCCATCATATTTGCCTTGCTTTGTAATTATTTCTATCCTTTTTTTTCCTCTTCCTAGCATTTAAGAAGCTTGAGATTAGGGAGAGTGTCTTGCTATTAATATCCATCACAGAACTTGAAGTACAACTTTCCATAGTGGATTCTCAGAACAGGTTTGAATTATATTGAAATCAATGCAATGTGTTTTTAAGCTGTAAAAACAGAATTAATCTTAAATTAGTCATACTTGACCATTTGCAGGCAACACTGTTAAGCAGTGATGCTTCTCTTTGACTCCTAGATGCCTTTTGAACCTTTTTTATCTCTACCTCACCACATAGTGCTTTATTATAGGGCAAATTTAAGTATATTGAGAATTATTGCCTTACTGTTTTGCTTATTCCAAGGAATATTTCCTTTTTTATTCTCTTTAAGAAATAGGAGTTAGCTTTTATTGTAATTCATAGCTGACATAGAATTCATCTAATAAATATCTGAGCCAGGATTTGAATGTAGGTATGGCAGACTCTAATGTTCATATTCTCTCTACTACATTGAGATTGTTGATGCTAGTTCTTTAATAGACCTGTGAAATAGATTATGAAAAATTGTATTCTCTTACTTTATCTTGGGTATGTGTGTTGCAGGGGGGCAACAATGAGAAAAGGCAAAAAATGGTAATGATTTTCATCATTGTACATTACACTCTTATATTACTGAAAGGAATGGAAGACCGTTCTTTCTCAAACTTGGCCAGTAAGTTTGGTTTTAGGCTGACCTGCATAACAAGTAACATGAAAAATATTTTCTACAGGTGTTTTTTATTTTCCTGTATCTTTGTAAACTATTGTGTATGTGTGTGTACACTATCATATATTTATTCTTGAATCTGTAATTCTACATAGGTGGCAACAGATGTGTTGCCTATTTCATGCTCAATTAAAAAGAAATCTTATAAGATTTCCATGTATTATGGAGAAAAAAAAGAAATAGGAGTTAGGAGAGGTGCTTGTACCGGGCAGTCTTACTTCCCTAGTGCGCAGGTTACTTTGGGCAGGCCTGTAGTGCTTGTGTGGATCCTTACCCTACCCTCAGTCATGCATCTGCTTTCCAGTAGCAAGGACCCAGCAGACGTTTATTGAGAGTTTTTATGTTTCTGGTGCTGTGACAGGTGAAGACATGTGTCCTGGCTCATCTTTGCTGTCAGGATCCAGGCAGAGTTGCCTGCTTTTTGGTGTATGCATGAAAAATAAGGGAAATACAGAAACAAATCTATGGAAAAGATTTAGAACAGGTGTTTGGTGTGTGGAAGAAACCTTACATTTTATTTGTTTCTTCTCCCTAGTATTTTGGACCAAAAAAAGAAAAAAAAGGTTTATATTAACTGCCATTTACTAACTGCTTGATCTGAGCTAATTACTGAACTTGTATGTGCCTCAATTTCCTCATCTGTGTAGTGGGATTATCTAAAGGGAGAGAATGAAAGTACTTTCCTCATAGGCCGTCATGAAGATCAAATTAGATAATACTCATTAGACACTTAATGCAGTGCCTAGCACAGCAAGCTCTCAATAAAGGTTAGTTATCATCATTATTATTAGACCATGCTGGACATTCTTTCTTTTATTTTTCCTATTTCCCTTGATTTTACTTCTTTCTAGTTCCCATTAATAAAACATTTTAAAATGTTTGGTATTTTGAAGTTATTTTTATGAGACCTTAGGATGTAGAAAACAATATATAAATACTCATTTATTTCTTGTTATAAAGGTTGCATTATAAAGGATTGTACCCATTTTGACATCATTTTTTTTTGACATCATTTTTAATCCCTAAAGCATTTATTAATTTATTGTTTTCCCCAGAAAGGTGACAGAGTTTTCACTACCAGCACAATCTCTGGGGGCTACGCAGAGTATGCTCTGGCAGCCGATCACACTGTTTACACACTGCCAGAAAAACTGGACTTTAAACAAGGAGCTGCCATCGGGATCCCGTATTTTACTGCTTATCGAGCACTGCTTCACAGGTAATAACACACTCTGTCAGCTTTATAATCAGCACTAGAGTAGGGCAACATTAACTGGAGGAGGATAATATATAATTTATGCTTCCTACCACCCGTCCACCGTCGGTCATTTTTGGTTCCCATTTGGTTCCCATTAAGATTTATGGGGTGGAAACTGGTAATTTGGGAGACTGTTCTAATCACTGAAGAAAAAAAAGAAGAGCAAAACACTGTCTTTCTCTTCAACATGCTCACAGTCTAGTAAGGGAGGGAGATGTAAGAGTAATAATATTGATGTATAATGTGGAAAGGACAGTGGTAGAGATGTGCATAGCGATTTATGGGATCACAAGGGATGTGCCTTTGGTGATGAGGTAGGGCTTCCTGGCAAGATGTAAGACTTGGATTATTTTAAAGCCATGGTTCAAAAATCTTGTTATCCAGCTCCAGAAACTAATTGCTGCAACTTAAAAGGGTTCTACCCTAGACCCACTGGTCAGTTTCCATGGATGATACCTGAGAATCTATATTGTAATTAAATTCCCTAGATATTTGAAAAGGATCAGAGGGACTTATCCTGGGGAAGGGTAGCTGGGAGTGGGGAGGGCATCCTAGACAATGGGAATAGTTGGTGTTGGGGGCAAACGTCATGGTATCTGGGGAGAAAGAGCTATAGCAGTTTGCTTTTGTTAGATAGAAGATTTCAAGGCAAAGAGTGCTGAAGAATAAGGTTGGAACATAGTAATCTCAATAAATGGTTAGCTGCCATTATCAAATAGGCAGGATTCAGATAATAAAAAGCTAGGTAATAGTGCTCACAAATTGTTCTGTAAGGGATCGGGGGGGTCATACAGTGTTTTTTTCAGGAGAGTGATATTGTCATATTTGTGTTTCATTAAGATCACCTATTTGCTATGCGAAGGATGGATTTGATGACAGGAATGGAGAAAGAGATGGGAGGGTCTTATAGAAGTACCCTCTAGGAACAATACTTAAGGGCTAGAGCAAGGGTAGTGGTAGAGATGGAGAGGAAAGGACAACTGTTTAGGGGGTAAAATCAGAAATATTTGGTGACTGCATGTGGAGAATGAGGGAGAGAAACAGCTTAAGAATACTTACAGCTTTAAACTTGGGTAATGTTTACCTTGACAAAGAGAAGGAGGAAAAAGTTTCAAAGGGAAACTAAGTTCAGTTTGGGATGTGAAACTAAGACAGACATCGTCATGGTGACGATGGTGACAGACGTCCAGCGGTCTGTCGGATGAAAGAGTCTGAAGCTTGAAGCTTGGAGGTATAAATTTGGGGCTGTCAGCATGTGGTGAGAGCTGACAAAATAATCCATCAGGGAGTGAGAAGAACAGTGGAGTGAGACTAGAACCTTAGTGAGCATT
Source organism: Physeter macrocephalus (assembly GCF_002837175.3). Lineage (NCBI taxonomy): Eukaryota > Metazoa > Chordata > Mammalia > Artiodactyla > Physeteridae > Physeter > Physeter macrocephalus. The sequence goes on from NC_041217.1 coordinate 119,480,372, forward strand.
AATATTGAAGAGTGTGGTCAAATGTAGGGAAAAGAGTCCTAAGGGAACCAAAGGGAGTGTATCCCAAGGGCAAGAGAGTCCAGAGTCACCATGTCTGTTAAACATCTGTTAAGCTCGTAGGTGTTGAAGACAGGAAGACCTAGGTTATAGTATTGTCTCCACCTACTACTGGTCAAGTTGCTTTCCTGTCTCAACTGTAGTTTACTGACTTGAAAAACATGGATAATAATAGCACGTACCTCATGGGGTGTGGTGAGAATTAAATGAGGTAATTAATGCATGTAAAGCTCTTAGTATGCGAGTAGTACAGTCAGTGTGGGTAGTGTTAGGCGTAGTAGTTGATGTTGCTAACAAGGAAGTAAGCTAGTTGTCAAATGCAGCAGTGAGGGCTATTTGGGAAAAAATACCAGCTGGGCTTAGCAATTAGGAGGTCATTGGTGGCTTTCGTCAGTTCATTTTCAGTAGAGTGGTGGACAGAAGCTTGATTGAGTGGGTTGAGGAAGGAAAAAAGAAATCGATTCTTGAATGTAGACTACTCTTAAAAAGTGGGGGAGACAGGCAGGGGTAGAAGAATACTTGAGGGGAGTGTGGGAACAAAAGGTTTTTTTTAAGGATGGACAGGACTTGGGCATGTTTGTAGCTGAGAAAGCATCTGTCAGAGAGGGAGAGATGGAGGCTCAGGAAGGGGTAGAAGAGTACTTGAGGGGAGTGTGGGAACAAAAGGTTTTTTTTAAGGATGGACAGGACTTGGGCATGTTTGTAGCTGAGAAAGCATCTGTCAGAGAGGGAGAGATGGAGGCTTGGAAGAGAGGGCGGAGTGGCAGATGGAACAGGACCCTGAGCAAGGCAAGAAGCGGGGCTTCCCTGGTGGCGCGGTGGTTGGGAGTCTGCCTGCCGATGCAGGGGACGCGGGTTTGTGCCCCGGTCCGGAAGGATCCCACATGCCGCGGAGTGGCTGGGCCCGTGAGCCATGGCCGCTGAGCCTGCGTGTCCGGAGCCTGTGCTCCGCAACGGGAGAGGCCACAACAGTTTGAGGCCCGCGTACCGCAAAAAAAAAAAAAAAGAAGGAGAGGACTTAGGTCAGAGATAGAGAGATTGGCTTCACACTCATCTGTAAAGCCTGGAAGAGGTAGTGTAATCATGGAAAGTTTGTGGGCAGGGAGGTGGGACATTGAAGGAGAAAGACAGAGAGAAGTTGGGGCAGTGTACCATGGGGTCCAGGCTGACTAGGGAGGGAAGTGAGGCCAGGAGCAGCAAGAGGGCAGAAAAGGAGCAGTGGAGAGACAGTGACCTGTGAAGCTGAAGAAAAAGTTTTGAGAGAATATGGGCTTACAGAATCAGGATAGGAGGTTAATATTGCTTATTAGTGTCTGATATTCCTCAGGTAGAATGGTTAGGGATGGCTACTAGGTGTAGGGAGAGAGTGGTAAAAGCAGAGGAGAATTCAGGAATTGTGATTTGCGGTTTTCCTCCCGTGAATGTTGAAATCTCCCAGATTGGGGCTGGATTTGGGGTGGAGGAGGAAGCCTATGTGCCAGGTCCTAGTCTTCAGTAACTACGATGGGGTACTACAGCAGCACAGAAGGCCAGGCCACATGCTCCAGGCCTGCCGTGGGCCCCAGGGACAGAGGACTATTAGTTAGGGTTCTCCAGAGAAGCAGAACCAACAGAATGTGTATATTGATAGATTGATTTATGGAGGCTTCGTGAGTCTAAAATCTGATGGGGAGACTGGCAAGCTCTAGAGCCCGATAAGAGTAGCAGTTCAAATCCAAAGGCAGTCTGCTGACAGAATCCCTTCTTGCTCTGGGAGAAGTCTGTCTTTGTTCTATTAAGTCCTTCAACTGATTGGGCGAGGCCCATCCACATTATGGAAGATAATCTGCTTTATTCAGAGACTACTGACTTAAATGTTAATCTCATCCAAAAAAGCACCTTCACAGAAACATCCAGAATGTTTGACCATGGTCCAGCCAAGTTGACACATAAAATTAACCATCATGGTGACCCTACACAAGGATAGAAGGATCATAGCCATGGGGATACAGGAGAAGGTTAGCCAGCTTTTTCTCCACCCACTGCAGGCCCAGAGGTTTAGGAGAATGTACTTAGTGTGTGAGGAGTTGTTCATAAGATTTAAAAAAAATCATTGGGAAGTATTTCATGACCCATAGCATAACATTAGTAATCCTATTCCCTTACCTTTGTATTTTACTTTTTAAAATGTCAAGTGTTTTGGTAATACCTATCTCAGTTTATCATTGCAAACCCTCAGTTTAACTCACTGCCCTCAACCCCCCATCTCCAAGCAAGCATGTTGGAGAAACTTCATTTACTGACTCACAATTGTCATTTGTCAGCTGTTGGCATGGGAGCTTGAGCAGGACTCCAGGTTACTGTGTTCTCACTCCCAGATTGAACATAATGTCTATACAGGGTGGCCATGCCCTATTGTCCTGGTAAGTAAAGGATCCTTGCTGGGCGTCAGATCTGGATCACACATTGGTTGCTGGCTTGTGACATCAGCACTTGTCCATCTGAAATGATAAGGCATCCCTCTCTGTCTTGCTGCACGTTCCACTTTCCGTGTTTTCAATGTAATAGAAAAACAGTGGTATGAACCAGAAGTAAAAAGAATATGTCATTTCACCAGAGGGTCTGGACATTTTAGGGGCTGACAGAGGAACCTGTGTGACAGGATTTATTGTATTTCATACTCTCTTACCATCGCTGACCCAGCATTGCTTCCTGAAACGAGGGCTTAGAGGCTGTGCAGCCAGATGTTCAAAGGCATGGAGAAGGAAGGCAGTAGCTGCTATGTATTACTTGGGTATTATTCTGTGTTTGCCTTGGAATAAAGACTGAGCTGTAACGACCCTGTTTTGAGACATTTTCTGTGGGAATGAATGGCAGACTCCAGTTCCTCTAGGTGAAGCAATTTCACTTAACACACCAACAAGGCCTCTGAGAAGGTAGCCCAATAACGTGATCCCGGCATCCCAACGGTGCCTGGCACGTGATAGACTCCCAATAAACATTTGTTGAATGAATAAGTGAATTGAACGTTTACTTTTATCTGTGGCTCTGAAGAACCATTGTTTGATCCTGTGGAGCTTGGAGAATATCTTGGGTTATATATCACGATGAGTTTCCTCTTTGGGTAAGTGTTAGTTGAACTGAGGGTAGAATTCTCTTAAGAATTATGACAAGGGGCTTCCCTGGTGGCGCAGTGGTTGAGAATCCACCTGCCGATGCAGGGGACACGGGTTCGTGCCCTGGTCCGGGAAGATCCCACATGCCGCGGA
>NC_041217.1:119483800-119499407 GCF_002837175.3 Physeter macrocephalus
GCAACAGGAGAGGCCACAACAGTGAGAGGCCCGTGTACCACAAAAAAAAAAAAAAGAAAAAAAGAATTATGACAAGTATTGAGCTTAATTAGCTCCAGAGTAAGGTGATGAAGCTATGCTTTCTTTTTCAGTGCCCGTGTGAAAGCTGGAGAAAGTGTTCTGGTTCATGGGGCTAGTGGAGGGGTAAGTATTTGTTCTTTAAGTTTATTTTTAAAAGAGCTTACGTTTGTGCGTTTCACGTTGTATTTCTTTAAGTTGTTTTTAAAAGCCAAATTTGTAATTATAGTCAAGGGTGCTTTTTTTCTTTTTGTAGCAAGGCTTCTTTAAATTGCATCTTCTGAAGGTGATTCCCTGTCATTAGTTTAGCATTTCTTGGTTAATAAATTCAATAGATTACCAGGTCAAAAATGTATGCATTAGGTTTTCCACCTGTGTTGGGTATGAACCAAGATAAACTGGCTTTGTTTTTCTCTTCAAGTAGTGAATGTTATAAGAATATTTATTTAGAATTTTAAACAGTTCTTTAAGGTTAATGTAAATTCCACATTCCCTTAGATAAGGAAACTAAGGCTCATTAAAGCTTTACCGCTGTTGCCCCAGACAGCACTGCAAAGCCACACTGCGAGTGTCCTTTCTAGTTCCCTTCTTCCTTGCCTGCTGTGCTTTGATGACATTCGTGGGGTACACAGTATACAGCTGTGTCCTTCACACCACGACCCATGGTTTAAAATGCTAATGGGGCTGGGGGGGGACTCAGAACTTATAAAATCAGCCCTGCAGTGAAATCACGCAACGCAAGGCTGTCAGAAACCTCTTCAAGAAACTGGCTGTCAATCTGCCTCTGAGGAGCTTAGAGGAAAAGTTAGAGCTCTGAGGTTGGAATTTAACAAGAAATCCACATGACCTCTGTCCTGCACATAAAGGCTTTAGAAATTTTGGAGACAGGATTTCGCATTTTTAAAATACAGGGGGCTTCCCTGGTGGCGCAGTGGTTGAGAGTCCTCCTGCCGATGCAGGGGACACGGGTTCGTGCCCCGGTCTGGGAAGATCCCACATGCCGCGGAGCGGCTGGGCCCGTGAGCCATGGCCACTGAGCCTGCACGTCCAGAGCCTGTGCTCTGCAACGGGAGAGGCCACAACAGTGAGAGGCCTGCGTACCGCAAAAAAAAAAAGTAAAATCAAAAAATAAAATAAAATACAGGGCCTGGGGCTGGATGGCTTACCTTGAGGAAGCTGCTTAACCCTTTCAGAGCACTGTGTATTCCAGAGAGTAGATGGACAGAAGTAACCTATTAATGGCACATTGTTCCCAGAATAATGAGAGGCATCCTGAAAATGTGAATTTACCTCTAAAAGTGGCCAGATAATACAGAGAATTCAGACTTCTGCATATCTGTTACTTAATGTGAATGTATCACCAGGTTTCACACCCAGCTTCCTGTGTACCTTCAATAGATTAATTCTGAAGGATTTCACAGATCAGACTCTTTACTAAAAAACACCAAGATTGTCTTTCTGGGGCTTGAGAAAATATGACATGTATACCTTGTCAAAAAACGCCCATTGTTTAGCTTCAGCGAAGAGGCTATTTTGGGGTTAAATTAAATTTAACCCTAAATAACTAAAGGATCTGTCAAACATTCATGTATTTAAATTGCTTTGGCTTTCAGAGAGCTAACCTTGTGCTCTGTATCAAAGGGAGAGATTTCAGTAGGAAGGGGAGAGAAGAGTTTAAAGAAAATCTCTTTTTATTCCCTTTACTCTCTTGTAAAAAGCCAGGTTGCTTCACCATGATTTTTTTTAAAAGGCAAAATCCGCACTGTTCTCTGTGCTGGCTGAGTTTGTTAAATCCTTGGCTGGCAGGGATAGGCTGGCGACCTGGTGTGTGAAGCACTTCTGATTCTCCCTGCCCTGTCAGAGGGAAACAGTGCTGGGTTTTGTCTTGCTTCTGTTTGTACTTTCTGGCCTCACTTAAATCAAATTCCTTTGGGATTATGTTGTGTATTTAAAATGGTGTAGAATGTATGAACACAGCTATTATTCAGATATGTTGGTGGGGAGTGCCCTATTTTAGTGTCAGCAAAATAAATAGAAGAAAAAATAGTTGACACATAATGGTATATAATCTATTGAAGGAATATTATTAGTATAATTGTTGACAAGAATAGAATAAACAGCGTCTTTAAAATAGCTACTGAGTGCCCCTTTGAAGTAGTTAGAGCATAAGGAGGTATATTTACATTAACTCTTAGGTTAAAATGTGGTTTTATTAGAAGCCCCGTTTTTTTAATTGAAAGTTAAAGTAGCAAAGATCAGTCATGCTAACCACATAGTGTATTGTTATTTCATGGAATTGAATGTCTGTTGCACTCAGTAGACAGTGAGTTCCCAGTGTTTGTTTTGGTTAAATCAAACAGATCCTCACCATAACCCAAGTGGGTTCAGGCTCATCACTCTCATATGCCATACAATCTTTAAGGTCTATTTCAGGCCTGGGAGTCTGTGATTCTGTTACAATTTTAATTAGTTTCTATCATCATTTTTCACCTTAATTCTTTTCTATCATGCCCAATCTATAATCATTTTACCTTCCTTTAAATCAGTGGTTATCAATAAGGGGTGATTTTATATCACCTCTTCTCCCCCTTGGGGACATTTTTGGTTGTTACAACTGGGTAAAGGGGTCTGGCATCCAGTGGATAGAAACTAGGCATGCTGCTAAACATCCTTTACTGCACAGGATAGTCCCCGCTGCAAAGAATTACCCAGCCCAATAGTGCCAAGTTTGAGAAAGCTTGCTCTAAATGTATGGGACCCTTATCTGTGCCATTCATTTGGCATATGATCAAACGTATTTCCCAGTATTGCAATTTAAATAATTGCTTTTATCTATATTCCTAAAATAATTTTATTTTTCCTGTATACTAAGCACATTTATCTAATGCTCTAGTGATTTCATCAAGTCCCGTGGCTTTAAATACCATCTGTAAACTGATGAATCTCAAATTTACGTTTCCAATTCTGAATTCTTTTTAGCCCATACCCATATTCAGCTGATGACTTTACATCTTCAGTTAGGTGAGCAATATACAGCTCAGCATGTTCAAAGTGAATTCTTGATGCTCTTACAAACTTGATCCTGTCTAATCTTCCTTGTCCCAGTCAATCTACCCAGTTAATCTGGCCAAAGACCTGGGAGACATTCTTGATTTTTCTCTTTTCCTCACCATCCACCTTCAATCTATAAGGAAGGCCTGGTCTTCCTACTCCCATTTCCCCCTACCTTCTTTTTCCCTCTCATAATTGGAATTTCTTTTAAAAGCCTAATTTGGGTCATATCCCTCTCCTGCTTAAACTCTCCAGTAGTTCTGCATGGCTCTTAAATGTAACCCAAAGCCTTTACCTCCAAGGCCCTGTGTGCCTTGGCCTCTCTGTGCCCCTCTGGCCTTATCTTCTGCTGTCCCACATGTCCCGCCCTCAAGCCACAGTGACCGTCTTTCTTTTTTTTTAATAAATTTATTTATTTATTTATTATTTTTGGCTGCATTGGGTCTTTGCCACTGCACGTGGGCTTTCCCTAGTTGCAGCGATCGGGGGCCACTCCTTGTTGCGGCACGCGGGCCTCTCACCACGTCGGCCTCTCCCTTTGCAGAACACGGGCTCCAGGCATGCGGGCCTCAGCAGTTGTGGCCAGCGGGCTCCAGAGCGCAGGCTCAGCAGTTGTGGCGCACGGGCCCAGCTGCTCCAGGGCATGTGGGATCTTCCCCGGCGAGGGATCAAACGCGTGTCCCCTGCACTGGCAGGTGGATTCCCAACCACTGAGCCACCAGGGAAGTCCCACATTGACTCTCTTTCTGACCTTTGAAGGCCCCAAGCTCATTCCTAGTTCAGCCATGACCATTCTGCCTACAACATCTCCAGCAGGCTTCCCAGACCGTCACGTGCTTGTCCCTCACTTCATGCAGGTCTCACCTCTTCAGAGCAGCCTTTCCTGATGACCTAACTGGCCCCTTTCCCTATCTCTTTATAACCCAATAGGCTATTTTATTTTTCTCAAGTACTTTTCATTTTCTGAATTTACTTTATTCATTTATTTGTTCATGTGTTTATTATCTTCCCCCTACCTTAAAACATAAGTTTCTTGCATGAAGAATCATGTCTTGCACATAATAAATAATAAACGTTCATCATATTAATGAATAAATTAATTTGCTCATGTATGTACCTGTCTCCTCCACTTAAGTGGTAGAGGCCTTACCTTTGTTATGTGATATTTTATATGTACAATTAAAGTATGAAGTCAGTGAGCACATTTTCATCATCTTTAAACCCTGTATCTTTTGCACAAAGCAGATGCTAAATGAACATTTTGTGCAGTGGTTACAAACTCAAGCTCTGCAATCTGATTTGGTCCAGCTCCTGTTTCCATATATATAAGCTTCAATTTTCTCATCTGTGGACCAGGGACAATAACAATATCTACTTCATAGGCTTCTTGTAAGGATGAAATGAAGCAATATATAGAAAGTATTGAGTGTAATACCTGGCATATTATAAATGCTCAGTAATAGTTAGCTGTTGTTCTTATTTCTTTGTTTAGGCTCTTAAACTTCTTAACAATAGCTAGAACCTAGAAGAACCTAAAGTTCATTATATGTATTTAATAAATGTTTGCAGGGATGCAAAGAATCTAAAATGTTGGGCCATATTTTGTTTTTCAGGTTGGAATAGCAGCATGCCAAATTGCTAGAGCTTATGGCTTAAAGGTTTTGGGCACAGCTGGTACTGAGGAAGGACAAAAGATTGTTTTGCAAAATGGAGCCCATGAAGTGTTTAATCACAAAGAAGCTAATTATATTGATAAAATTAAGGTAAAATTGTTCTATAATTTTATAAAAGTAAAATTTTGTTTCATGGGAGACAACATTTTTTTTGTAAGTTCTTTTATCAACTACTCTCTTAAAGTTGTTTGTTTTGCTTATGTGTGTTTTAAAGATTTAATTAATTTAACAGAGATGTCTAGTTTTCAAACCTTCACTATCATTTCTGTCTTGTTTATTTTTACTAAGTAAAATATAGCCTCTCTAGAGGCTTATAGCTATAAAAACTGGTACTCTTTAATGCGAATCACATTTTCAGTAAAGCCACAGCTTTGTATTTGCAGCTGTGAGGCAGTTTTTTGTTTTTGTTTTTTAATATATATTGTGAATATTGTGAAATGATCACCACAACAAGTCTAGTTAACATCTGTCTCCATACATAGTTATAAAATTTCTTTTTCTTGTGATGGGAACTTTTAAGATCTATTCTCTTAGCAACTTTCAAATATATAATACAGTGTTATTAACTGTAGGCACCATGCTATGCATTACACCCCCATGACTTACTTATTTTACAACTGGAAGTTTGTACCTTCTGATCCCACCTTTACCCCTGTCACCCATTCCCCACCCCCACCCCACCTCTGGCCACAAAAAGGTAGTCTTAATGTAATTTCTATTGGTGTATGTTTTCCATAGAAGAGAAGTTATCCACAGATTAAAAACTGGGTCTGTTTAGCCTAGGAAGTAAAGTTTATTTGTTTACTGGATACTTTGGAGGAGTGAGCACTACCTCATCCAAGCGTGAGATAGAATTTAGTTATTATTGCATCCATTCCATTGCTGCAACAGAATTCAAACAGATTCTGAAGTTCTCCATTTGTGCTATAGTAGCAGTTTACTAAACACCTATTACTTTGCTAATCCCCAAACTACTTGCTCATGTTGAGAAAGAATTGGTATATTCCAGGTACTGATTACTGTGTAAACAAGGTCATTACAAACTGAGGAAAAACATGACCGAGAGTTTATTACCACTAAATCATCTTGCCAAAAAACTGAGTAAAGGCGCTCCTTTGTTATATGTTGAGGGAACCTAAAATTGATTGAGTGTGCACTCATGATACCAGTATCAGAGATGAAAAATTGTCAGCTATTTTAAGAATATGTTTTTGTTGTGCAGTCTAATTCCATCTCTTCTACTGGTTCCTTCTGCTTAAGTCTCATTCTCCAAAAGCATTCTCTTAACCTTTTATCGCCCCCTCCTCCTCCTTTACCACCACGTTTCTTGAAAAAGTCAGGGGTACTTACTGCTCTTACTTCCTTACCTCCCACTGCAGTTTTGCTTCCACCCCAGCTACTTACACAGCTTGTCAGGGGTGCTGGTAAGCCCCTAGTTACCAGTCAGCTGCTCTTGGCTCAGTCCTCATCCTGTTTGACCCTGACCACACCTCCTAGAAGCTGGCTCTCTTCTTACTTCTCTGACTTCATTTTCAGTCTCCCTTCTCTTCATTTTACTTACATGTTGGTATTCCTTAGGTCTTTCCCCTTACTCTCTAATCTTCTCTGGTGCTGCACCTCCATCCTGATTCATCTCATACACACCCTTATACTGCTGGTTTCCAACACTACCTCTGGCCTGTTGCATTCCTTCACACCATCAGCCTGCTAGATATTGACACTCATCTGGTCCCTCAGGACAGAAACCCACATTTCATTTCCTGTCCCTGTTGTTTAATCACCATTCTCCCTCCTACCCATCAAATTGGTCACCTCATCTATCAGTGTCATCTCTGACATGCCTTTCATATATGTCTCTGTTTCTCTTTTCCATTCATCGTTGTGACTTAGTTTAGTCCTCATCTTCTTCAGCCTTGACTATTATTCCCAGCTGAGCTAATCTCCCCTCTGTCTTCTCTACTGTCTCCAGCATTATTTCGTTCTCTGTTTAAAAAAAGGAAGAAAGAAAGAAAAAAGTCTTCAGAAATAACTGAAATGAGAGCTCCATGAGAATAGGAATTTTTGTCTTTCTTGTTCCCTGCTTTACCTCCAGTGCCTAAAACAGTGTCTGGCACAAGAATTAATTAATGAACACCTGCCCCCCAAAAGTCCAAATCTTTTAATGCGCATTTGATGTGTTTTTACAGTCTGAACCAATTTGCAATTTCTTGTCTCCCACCTCTTCCCCCACCCCCATCTCTTTCCCAAATACTTACTCCAGCTCTGCTGGGCCACTTTCCAATTCCAACTTGTACTCTCAGTCCCTACATCTTTGCTTTTCTGTTTCTTTTGTCCAGACCAACTGACTGCCTCATGTCTAACTTCCTCTTGCGCCCTCTTTCTTCTGTTTTACTTAAGGAACTCCTACTCATCCCTCAGGACCCAGGTCATCATCTCTGTGGAGTTTTCTCTGACCTTTACAGGTGATCAGAGTTGTAACTTTTATTCCCTCCATAACCTGTGGTTTATTTCTGCTAATATAGTACTTAGGCCATCACATCACAGCGAAGATTGTAGTGTTTTCCATCTTCCTCACTTTGTTTTGAGTTCTTAATGTCCATCTTGGCATTTCTAGTACCTCTCACAGTGCCTGACACAGGTATTCATTTTTTTGTTAAAATAAATGAATATAAGGTAGATATGTATAGCTTATTTAAGAGCCAGTTTTAGATGTTGGGAACCGACATCTGAGAGCCCAAAGGAAAAGAAATAGTCTGCCAAGCTGATTGTAGACCACTTAGAACCAGACTGAATGCACACACACAAAAAAAATCCTGCAACAGCAAACAGCCAGTGATTTTTTTTCTTTTGTTTTCTGTTTTTTAATAAAAATGGAAAACCCAATGTCCAGTTTTGGATTTTTGATTTGTTCCTTCTTTCTCTATTGAAGTACATTTTGAAGATAGAAAATTTTCAGCTAAGGAAAAAGTACTTTATAGTCAAGTTGAGTCTAAGCGCCTGAAAATTTTGGACAAATTTTATTTCATTATAGCAATTTATTTAATACAGACCTTTATCATTTTAGATGTTGTGGCTAGTACCTTGGAATTACAGCATCACTATGTAATTACGTTATCTTAAAATTTGCATTATTAGTCTTTAAAATATAGCATCTTATGTCATTTGAAACACAGTTCTGTACTATATGGGACTATGATAACAGTTATTTTTCCTGATCTACTCTGCATTCTTTTATATTATATAGAAATCTGTTGGTGAAAAAGGAGTTGATGTGATTATTGAAATGCTAGCTAATGTAAATCTTAGCAACGATTTGAATCTTTTGTCACGTGGAGGACGAGTAATAGTAAGTATTTCTTTTTTTTTTAACCACTTTGTAGTTTTATCATAATTTAACTCTTATTTTGCAGTCATCTTTAACTACAGACATGCTGTTTTTCATACTAGGTTGTTGGCAGCAGGGGTCCTATTGAAATAAACCCACGGGACACCATGGCAAAGGAATCTAGCATAATAGGAGTTGCTCTCTATTCATCCACCAAGGTAAGAAAAGAAATGACTCTGATTTTGGTACCTTAAACATTGATATAATTTGTCTAGTCAGGCAGACTGAAAATTTAAGTAGATGTTAAAGTTAGTTATCTGACTAAGTGGGTTAAGGATTAATCCCTAGAAGATAACTAGGGTGACAATATAATTTTATTTTCCAAGCCAAGGCACTTATGAAAGAGAAAGGAGATACTATTCGCAATTACTGATTACTTCAGGACGATAGGTATTTTGTAAACTGAGACCGCCACAGACAAATTGCACTAATCGTCAACCTATAGAGAACTACTTTTTCTGTAGTTCTGGACAGGTTGACAAAAGCTACATATTTGTGAGAAATTCTTAATGTTCTCTTAGATTCTGGAAAATTTTAATGCTTCTGAAAATTAAGTCATGTGTTCCTCTACTGAAAAAACTTTTTCTTTTCCTCAGGAGGAATTTCAGCAGTTTGCAGCAGCCCTTCAAGCTGGAATGGAAATTGGTTGGTTGAGACCAGTAATAGGTCCCCAGTATCCATTGGAGAAGGTGGCTCAGGCTCATGAAGATATCATTCATAGCAGTGGGGCTACTGGGAAAATGATTCTTCTCTTAAATTGATTAATCCTTCCACAGATTTCCTGCATAATTAAAGGTTTCTTACCTCAGTTTTACGTACACTATATGTGCTTTAATTAGCATTCATTTGATCCTGTGAGTTTCTTATATTAAAAAAAAGATGTATCTTTAGCTATCATAGACATTGGAGTGCAATTTATTTTATAGCTGGCAGTATTCTTTATGCCTTCTGCCTCCCATCAAGGATTCATCATAGTAGGAAACAGAATACTAGTGGTCACTTGGCATTGGAGGGCATTACAGAAATTCCTAACTGATACTTGATCATTGATTCCATACCTTTGACTAAAACATGCTAATTCAAAGTAAGACTGCTTGATTTCCAAGCCTACTTCTTTATAAGAACCTTATAGGGACTTCCCTGGTGGTCCAGTGGTTGAGACTTCGCCTACCAGTGCCGGTGGTATGGGTTTGTTCCTGGTTGGGAAGCTAGGATCCCACATGCCTTGGGGCCAAAAAAACCAAAACATAAAACAGAAACAATATTGTAACAAATTCAATAAAAACTTTAAAAATGGTCAACATCCAAAAATCTTAAAAAAAAAAAAAAAAAAGAACCTTATAAAGGTTCTTTAGTCTCTGATTAGCCCAGAACTATATTGGACTCTGAAGATTTTCTGGACTAAACAAGACACCTTTTCCAAACTAATCTCATCTAGATCTACAAGTCTCTCAGCAGGGCAAGATAAATGATGTCCAGAGAAATTTGTTAGTTTTCCAATATATTATGACATTCACTAGGTTAATGATTGATTACCAATGATCCATATATTTTGTGAGGACAGGAGCCTTATCTTTGGTATAATATGATACTAGGTGCATAGTTTCCAAATAGGTGCTTATTGATTGATTCAACTTCAAAGTAGATTTAGAGTTACCTGTTTATGTGGTGGGGATCATATATTTTTATTTAAATTAATAAATGAATTTACACATTAAGAATGATCTGCTTTTGTTATTATGACATGGTAACTACAGTAAATTCTAGAGGAAATTAAAAACTGTTTTTCTAGTTTGTCTTATATATAGTACTTGTCTTACATCACCTTACATCACTTTTGCATCACTGTTACTTCGTAACAGTGTTCTGTGTTGGAAGTTTTTATCTAAACTAAATTAAGGAATGATTACCTAGAAATCTTGCCATCAATATTATGTCCCAGGAAATGAGGTTTGATTGTTATTTTTGTTCTTGTTTTTCTTCATGTGATCACAGCCTCCTATCTGTTATTAGATTATATGGTTGATTCTCTTGACCTGATTTGTTCTGTTGAATGACAATTTCTTGTTTGAATGTGCAATCCTGCTTTCATAGTGAACAGAAAGCACTGCTAACTTCTATAATTGAGGGCTGTCATTGGCTTCTGGCTCTACGCGCCATGGCTGAAGTGTTTTTACTGTTAGCATTTTCCAAGTTTATTTATTACTTCTTTTACAGGTTAGAGTCTTGTAGAGTGAAAAATAACATGTTTGAAAAAATTGTTGAAAAAGCAATGTCATGGGGCTTCCCTGGTGGCGCAGTGGTTGAGAGCCCGCCTGCCGATGCAGGGGACACGGGTTCGTGCCCCGGTCCGGGAAGATCCCACATGCCGCGGAGCGGCTGGGCCCGTGAGCCATGGCCGCTGAGCCTGTGCGTCCGGAGCCTGTGCGTCCGGAGCCTGTGCTCCGCAACGGGAGACGGCACAACAGTAAGAGGCCCGCATACCACAAAAAAAAAAAAAAAAAAAAAAGATCATCAAAGGAAAGATGTCATGAATCTAGAGATTAGCATTTTATATACATTTCAAAATGGAAGATTCCTTCCCATTCAAAAAGATAAAGGAATAATTATTCTGTAAAAGTCAGTTTAATCTGTTTTCACATTTCCCTCATCTATAGAATAAGCTAAGGCATACTACTCACTTAACACTGCACAATCCATTGATACAGTTCAGTTAATTTCAAAGGCAAAACTGGCCAAAGTTTATGCATTAACTACCATATTTATGGTTATGTAGCATTGGACATGTTCCCTGTACAAATCTCCTTGTCGTTCTAGTTCTGTTCTTGTCCCAATTTTCAGCAAACTATGTTCACTGCACTGTTGGTGCTTATAGACCAAGGGCTACTACCCCATTCATCAGTGCTGTCCCTGATACAAAGTAGAGAATAACCTGTAGAATCAACAAGCATTATTTTGCATTTCAACCATCTGAATTTCTGTTCCTATTTGCTTTGACCTTAGAATTGTATTTGCTTAGGATCATATAATGTGTTAAAAGATCAAATGGATCAGCCACCCTGAGCCTAAGAAGGCAAACTGTCATGCCAAAGGTTTATCCATTTATCCATTATTTCAAAGTATTTATTGAATACTTAGAATTTCAGAAGGCACCATGCTGGAATTTGAGGATACAAAGATGTATAAGACATAGTCAACATACTTGAGCTTAGAGCTGAGTAAGGATGAGAGCTGAGTAAAACATGTGTATGTATAAAGAGATTTAATTTAAGGAATTTTCTCTTATAATTATGGAGCCCGACAAGTCTAAATCTATGAGGTAGGCTAGCAGAGTTTTTATATCGCAGTATTAGGTAGAATTCTTTCTCTGGGAAACCTCAGTTTTTGTTCAATGCTTTCAACTGATTGAATGAGACCCACCTGCGTTATTGAGGGTAATCTACTTAAAATCATCAGGTGACTCTTTGTAAACACATAAAACATGATGACATTATGTTGACACAAAACTGACCATCACAGGGCTTCCCTGGTGGCGCAGTGGTTGAGAGTCCGCCTGCCGATGCAGGGGACACGGGTTCGTGCCCCGACCTGGGAAGATCCCACATGCCGCGGAGCGGCTGGGCCCGTGAGCCATGGCCGCTGAGCCTGCGCGTCCGGAGCCTGTGCTCCGCAACGGGAGAGGCCCGCATACCAAAAAAAAAAAAAAAACAAAACAAAAAAAACTGACCATCACAAAGGGGTGACATGGGGACACAGATGAGGGGCACCTAGTGTAGCTTGGGATTTCCAGTTACACATTTACTATTTCAATGCATTTGTTACCTCCTGCTATCCAAAGTAAAATAACTTGGATGCTTCTCACAGGGAAAAAAAATCAGGTAGCATTGTATAATGTCCTTAGCTCAGCTTTACTGAGACAAGAAATCCTGTGTTCCAAGAGACCTCCACAATTCACAGTGTAAAAGCTTTTTCTCTGCACAAGGTAACTCAAGAACAGCAAGACCGATCAGGTCACTTTGACCTTGGCTCTCAGCCTCCTCAACCATGTCTCACAGACAGGAAAACCTCAGCTCAATCCTTAAACCTTAGCTCAATCCTTAATTCTTTTTCCAACACTACCTTTTCTTTTGGTAGAGCGATTTTTTTTATGTCATTTAAAATTGTCATAAGACAATTTAGCTAATCCATAGGGCTTAGGAATAGCTCATATTGTGGGAGCTTCCTCCATCCAAGGAAAGAGCCTAGGAAATGTATCATAGAAAGAGATCTAGATCCACTTTGGCCTGTGTCAATGACCACTAGGTGTTGATGGGGACAGTCCACATATGTTCTTTAAGAGGGAGTCTAACACTGATCCCAAACTGATTGCATGATACAGATGCTCATTAATTGTGTGTTAAATGTGGCCACAGATTAGCAGTCTTGGATTTTATCCTTTGCTAGCTTCATGTAAAAATACCCACAAAGACTGCAACACTACTAATAACCAAAGATATGAGGAAACCCTGTACCAAAATCCGTTGGGAATTTATACTAACTTCAGTGTCAATCACTTGATTTATTGACCCACATTAGCTGCAGAGTAGGTAAGAAAAAGCCACTGCTCAGTCACTGCCTCTAACGCAGGCCACAAGAGATACACTGCCTGGAGAATCAAACCCCTTATTACACAGAAACTATCCGAGCCGGCTAGGGATGTATGCCCAGCCCTCAGGATCCCTCATCTCCTTCAGAGACTACAGGATTCAATTTTTGGTACAACTGCAGATTCAGGAGGAAGGGGAACTTTGCACTCTCGGATGTACAGTCACCCCAGAGACGGCCTTGTAGATGGATGGAGAGTAGCAGACTCTCAGATTGCAGCAAATGCTGGAGAGTATACAGCACTCATGCAAAGAACATTTGTCTGACTGTGGCAAAGCCAGACTAAGAATTGTGGAACTGTTGACTGAAAAAAAAAGAAAAAACACAGTGTGAGAGTTGCGAGTTAAGTTTTTTATTTGGGACAGAATGAAGACTATAGCCTGGGAGACCAGATAGCTCTGAGAAACTGCTCCAAAGAGGTAGAGGTGGGGAGGTAAGTATATATGTGATTTTGGTGAAGGGGGATACATGCAATCAAGCACATATTTTTTGCAGAAGGTTCCTGCTAGTCTCATGAAGATTACTGCTAGTCACGAGTAGCAGACGTCTCCATGAAGGATTTTAGTGCTTTTCTAAATACGAGGAGATGCAAGAATTGGGCTCATAAAATCTTCTCCTGAAAATAGTTATCTGAAGACCTGTTCTGCCAGTTTTTCCCAGAGCACAGAGTGCCTCATTCCTGATCCTCACCCTGAACTTTCAGTGGGTGTTGAAGGTCAGCAGCTGCAGTGGCTCATAATTTGATCCTTGTAGAGGTAGATGGCAAGTGCCAATTTGTAGGTGACAGCAGAAGATGCTCATGCCCTAGTTGAGCAGGCACTGGAACCGGCACAGGCACTTAGGAGACCACCTCACTCCAGGTGTATATCTGAAAAGAACTGAGCTCCCTCATGAACAGGGAGGAGAGCCAGGGCACATGAAACCCTCTGGTAGGGTTAAGAGCATGGGTTATGGAGGCAAAAGACCTGGCTTTAAATCCTGGTTCTACTACTGACTAGCTGTGGAGTCCTGGGCAAGTTACCTAGTGATGTGGAGTCTCAGTTTCCTTACATGTAACATGGTAGTAACATCTACCTCAGAGTTTGTACAAATTAAACAAGCTGATGTCTATGAAGTACTTATTAGCACTCTGTCTTACACAAAGATGTGTCTAAATAATTATTCTTTCATATTTATTAGCCATAAAGAATAAGTTGAGAAAAAGGGGAAGAATAAAGAGGGAGCATCCTGAAATATGCAAAAAATAAAAGGAAACCCCAAACACAAATTCTCTATTCACAAATAGGAGGTACAGGTCAGCATTACTGACTACAGAAAACTTCATTGGTCATATGGATAAATTTTATCCCTCTCTAAAAATGTAAAGAAACGGGATGAGAAAAAAAAATAAGGTAGAGCAAACAAAAAACAAATATAAATGCAACTTTTGAATTAAGTGTGCCCCCTCCAAAAATCCCAGAAAAGAATAGTAGTTAGGGAAATCTTTACTGAGCTAACCAAAAGAGCTAAGTTTATTCACTGATAGTATATATTATGTCTATGCAAAATTAATGAAAAGTACTAGTAATAAGCATATCCTTTAAACTTTTAAAATTTTACATAATCAGATATTGGAAGGGAGTGTGCAGAAGAATCATTATTTACAGTTCTGTTATTTAAAACCTGGAGAATGCAAGAGAACAAATAGAAAAACTATGAATGAGTTCAGAGAGGTGGCTAATTGCATAATAAATATACAAAAAATTAATAAAAACCAGTTGATCAGTTAGAAAATGTAATGGGAAAAGAGCTCATTCACAATGGCAGTATAACTATTACTAATTCAAAAATGGTAAAATATAAGTGACCAAATTTACAAGAAATGTACAGGATCTTAAACAAAAAAAACTATAAAACTCTCCTGGGTGACAGAGAAGAACACTCAAAGAAGGAATTCTTGGTCAGATTCATGTGAAGATTTTCCTTCCCCTCATACTCTGGAAAGTCAAAGTAATTCATACTAAAATCTCAATAGGACTTTTTAGAAACCTGAAAAAATGTTTCTAAAGTTTTGTGTGTGTGTGTGTGTGTGTGTGTGTGTGTGTGTGTGTGTAAAAAAGGGCAAATAGCCAGAAATCTTCAGAAAAAAAAAGTTGGAACAAGTCCCAGAAGATATGAAATATTTTTCCCCAAAGTTAGAGTTACTAAAGTAGAGACATATTAGTCCAAGAATAATCATAGAACAGTGGAACAAAATAGAATCTAGAAATGCTTTTCACTTTTGTGGGTGATAAAAAAGGCTTTTCAGTGGGGGAAAAGTTACTCACTGAGAGAACTGGCTACCCATTTGGAAAAAAATAACTACAATCTGACTTCACATGCAACATCAAAAGACTTTTAGATGGTTCAAATATTTAAAATGTAATAAATGAAATTATAGAAAACAGACATGAAAGAATATTTTTACAATCTTGAGAGGTGAAAAGTCCCTCCTATTATTACTCAAAAGCCCAAATTATAAAAGGAAGATCAAATTAGGAAAAGTAGAAAAAGATCTCCAGTAACAGATAAAGATTAGTAGCCTTTAAAAAAGAATTTTTCAAATTAATTAGTAAATGATGAACACCCCACAAGAGAGGTGGTCATGAGTAGATAATCTGTACAAGAATAGATACATGGTGCTTCCCTGGTGGCGCAGTGGTTGCGCGTCCGCCTGCCGATGCAGGGGAACCGGGTTCGCGCCCCGGTCTGGGAGGATCCCACATGCCGCGGAGCGGCTGGGCCCGTGGGCCATGGCCGCTGGGCCTGCGCGTCCGGG
>NC_041217.1:119499534-119507873 GCF_002837175.3 Physeter macrocephalus
CCGGGTTCGCGCCCCGGTCTGGGAGGATCCCACATGCCGCGGAGCGGCTGGGCCCGTGGGCCATGGCCGCTGAGCCTGCGCGTCCGGAGCCTGTGCTTCGCAACGGGAGGGGCCACAGCAGAGAGAGGCCCGCACCACAAAAAAAAAAAAAAAAAAAGAATAGATACATGTGGCTCCAAACTTATGGAAAGAGTTGTTCAACCTCTTAAGTAGTACAAGAAGTGGGCACCAAAGGACTATTGATGGGAGTAGAGAATTGTTTCTGTTCTGGAGAACAGATAGGCAATGTCTTTAAACTGTGGATTCCCTTTAATCCACTAACTCCACTGCAGGAATTTATCCTAAATAGATAGACATGTTTGTAGAGATACATGTCAAGATTGTTTTTATTGCAGCATTGCTCATCATAGTAAAATGATGGAAACAACCTAAATTTTCATCAATTGAGTGATTAAAAAGCTAATATGTTCATACAGTGTAACATAATGTAGCAATTACAATGATCCTGTAGATCTTTAGTTACTAACATGGGAAGATGTTCAAGACATAGTATTAAGAATATTAAGTTTAAAAAGCAGATACAGAATATACATAATATAATTCTACTTCCATATAGTTGTCTGTGTTTACTTAATGCATTGCAAGACATACCTGGTAGGTATTTATCAAAATGTTTTGTCTTCGTAGGGGGGTTATATATAATTTCCCCCAACACTTTTGTTTTTCTAACAGTTTCAAATATTTTTTAACAAAAAGTTGTTTCTGACAAACCAGTAGCTAAATTCTATTTAAGAGAAATGCTTTCTAAAATAAAAGATCTAGAGTTTAATATCAAAATAAGTGACATTACATCTCAGAGTCATACATTTATCTTACCTTGAATCTTCTGTAATTGTACATCTGCACATTCAGAATTAGTTCTTACCTGTGTTGATAATTTATGATTTATTCTTATGACATGCTCCATAGAAAATTATAGTGTATTTGTACTAAATTTGCACTAAGTGGATCATAATGATTTATTTATTTTATTCTTGTTTTTTGAAATAATACATTCTCCTCTGAAAATACTCCATTTTCTTTTAAAAAGATATAGTATTCTTAAGATGATAAGAACTATCTGATCTTGGGAAAACTTTGTGTTTACATTCCTAGTAATGAACTCTCAGACTTCACTCATGGTTAAAATAAAACCTAAGATGAACCTGGGTTCATCAGTTTGTTCAGGACCTTTATTTTGATTGCAGCATCACATTTGAGATGCAACTGAAAGCATCACTTCTAAGCAAAGCAGTTTTTTGGGTTTTTTTCGGTACGCGGGCCTCATCACTGCTGTGGCCTCTCCCGTTGTGGAGCACAGGCTCCGGACGCGCAGGCTCACGGGCCCAGCCGCCCCGCGGCACGTGGGATCTTCCCGGACCGGGGCACGAACCCGTGTCCCCTGCATCGGCAGGCGGGCTCTCAACCACTGCGCCACCAGGGAAGCCCGCAAAGCAGATTTAGTAGGTGTGACAAATGCTTTTTACAAAATCGTACCCTTGTATTATTTGGCGAACTATTATTTTCTTAGGAACTAACACTGCAATTCTATTTCACAGTTTATACATGTAGTTTGAGTTTTTACATGTCTTGCAGTTTCTTTCATCCTAGAGTAGGTTTTGAGTTTATTAACTGGTTTCACATATTCTTGTTTATAGACCTATCCCTAGCTTCTAAGTGCATCTCAGATTATGTTCCTTTTATGTCTATCCAATTACATTTCCACATAAATGAAAACTCTAAAGTGGCTGGAATTTTTTTGCCTCTTTATCATCAGCCTGCTGGTTAACCAAATGAGGAACACTGTTTTCCAGAGTTTTATTCCACCCAGTGGTAGGCAATTTATCTGGAATTTTTTTCTCTCAATGAAGAAAATACTAACCCTATTCACACAAATTTATGTGCATCCTTTTGTCTTTATCTCCTGTTTCATTGGAAGTGATAACTTCCCTTATTAAGCATAATTTCTCTGTCTTTTCTCTGAATCCCATTGCTCTGGCCTCTTCATGAACTTTGCTCTATCATTTATCCCCTTAATCCTGTACCTTCATTATCTCCTTTAAAATATAAACACCTCAATTTCTTTCCCATCTGGACTTCCAGAACATCATTCTCCTGATACCCCTGGACCCTTCTCAGTTTTCTTTGCAAACATCGCTTCTTCCACTCACCTCTTACATGTGGATGTTCTTTACTTTTTGTGACTCCTTCCTGTATACATTGTCCTTGACTGGCATCCCCCTTGTCTTTATGCATTCCCTTATACTGAACACAGGCATTAGTATCACCTTTGAGCTGATGACTCTCCAACATTTATCTCCAACCTGCTCTAAGGCCTATATATGGACTCCCCACTGGAAACCAGTTGGATGTTCCACAAACCTCTCCAAATCAGTATGTCCAGAATTGAATTCTTCCCAGTCACAAACCTGTTCTTCTTCTTGTATTTCCTGTCTCAGTGCATGAAGACAACTTGAACCTGGTGACCAAGGTCCAGCGGTCATTCTCTCTTCTTCCCTCTCCTGTGTCCCCAGTCCTTCATCCAGGTGGCCACCAAGTTGAATGGATTCTATTCTCTTTGTACCTACAGAACCTGACTCACTGCCAGTGCCTTGGTCTGAACTGTCCGTGCTTCCTGCTTGGAATTCTGTCATGGCATTCTCACTGGCTGCTCGGCTTTTATTCTTGCCCTACTTTAAATCCATTGACCACACACTGCCAGAGTGTTCTTTGTAAAATGTCTGATTAAAATCTCTTAATGTGTTTTAGGAAAAATGATGAGCTCCATAGCTTTGCACAAAGGGCCCTGCCTCTTTAGCCTCAGCCTTCACTACGTGCGGGTCTTACCAACCTACTGGTCCTTCCTACAATATACCATACCCTTTTATATCTCTGTTCTGACATGCTTTTCTCCATTTCTCCACCTACCTAAACCTTATTCATTCTTCAAAACTTAACTGACACGACTGTTCTGATCACCTTCTAGTCACCCAGGTGGTGAAGGAGGGATCTCTTGCCCTAAATAGTGTGAGATGGCTAAACACACAACCCAACACTGGTTAGATGAGACTAGCAAGAGTTATTAGTCACATATCCTCACAGCCCAGAGAAGAGGGCACTGAATGCCCTGCGGGGCCACATGGGAGGTGCACTTGGGGGTAGAAGAAGTCAGATGGGGTGTGGGAAGCAGGCCTTGTAGGAACAAGAGGATAGGGGACCCCGTGGTTCCCACTGGGGGATGTGACTTGTCTGTTTGAAGCGTTTCATAGGCTGGCATTGAGGGAAGACTTGTTAAGTTGAGGACAGGATAGGTTGCAGCCAGTCCAACTGATAGAGGAACTAGCTGGGTGGGGAGGCTTTCCCGCCAGGTGAGGGCTTATCTGGCTAGAGCAGAGAAACTCAATGGCTAAACTTTTAGGGCCTTGTGAGGCTCAAAGAGGTCAAGGTGGCACATGGAATTTCAGGCCTTCCAATAGGATAAGCTCCTGGAGGCAGTCTTCCCTAACCACCCCTAGTCAGAGTCAAGCACCTTTCCTCTGTGCTCCTAGAGTAAAACTGAACACTTGCCACCCTGCCTAGGGTTTTAAATTCTTTTTGGAAGAAGATGGAGCCACACACACCCACGCACATACACTGCAAACATAGAAACAAATAAGCACGTTGTAAGCTATTGCAGTTTACTGTTTATTTGCCTGCTTCTCTGACCAGAGTGGTGTAAATTTCTTGCATGCTGGGGCTCTGTCTCTCATTTCCTAAATCCGTCTCTGTGCCTCACACACAGAAGGAACTTAGCAAACATTTCTTGAATAAATCAATAAATATTCATTGTGTATTAATTTGTGGAACATACCCTAATTGTTGCATGAAAATTTACTCACAGTGCATTTTAAAAGTAAAAATTCGTACCACTGTGATTTCACCAAGGAATAGGGAGTTTGCAGCCAGGTGGGTCCAAGCACTGTGCCCATTTTTCCCAAGGGTGGGGGGTGGCCAGAGGCAGACTGGGGGACTGAGGTGCTCAGTAGAAAAGCAGCAGCACTCAGGTTCTTGGAAAGTAGACTCAGTCCAGACAGCCCTGAGTCCCCCAGAAATACTTGGGGAAGATTTTTTCAGGGAGCTGGATGTCCTGAGCCAGTGACTGAATTCAAATAACAGAATTTGTGTTATTACTGTGACTGTGACCTCATTTACCTCACTTCCAGTACCCAGGGGGTGGGGACTGGGAAAATTTAATACTCCTTTCTAAAGTGATTAGAGGGGAGAAATCAGCTTCCAGAGCAGAGGTAGTTTAAAATCCTTTTCCCTTATTTTAATTATACCTGCTCTTCACCTTCATTTAGTCCCTTCATTCATTTGATCCCTCATTGCTCCTCAGTCCATTGGTCTTAACCAGCCCTCACATTCCATCAAGGCTAGGCTGGTCACTAAAACACCCTCAACTACAACCACCGTCCTACAAAAGCTCCTCAATGAAACCTAACCCTTCCATAATCAACCTTCCATTTCCAGCCTTATTTTCACCACTTGGCTTCATCTACTTAAGTTTAGCCAATTGAATGTAGCATGTGCTTCTCAGCCTTCCCCTCTGATTTGCCCTTCAGACTCAGAACTTTCCTGCCTTTACTCCTGTCCATGATATTTATTCCCCACTTATAATCCTTCTTCCGGATAAAGTTGGAAAGTAATCATTTGATTAATTTTAAGATGATTTGTATGTATTCCTGTGTGCAGTATTTAGAAGATGAGCCAGATAATTTTCTCTCTGGTAAGTAGGTGGAATGTGGGAGCAGCTATTCATCAGATGTCACTCAAACCATTTATGAAAGCAAATTTCTATAAATTTAAAAAACACAATAGGAAAGATGATGGAATGGCTGAATCTTAGTATGATAGGCAGTTGCTAATCAGGAAGAGTGAATATTTTCATCTTTCCATTTAACTGTCTTGCACTAGAACTTAAGCTTCTTGAGGCGAGGAATAAGACCTAGCAGAGTGCTAGCCAAGGGCAGGCACTCAAATGTTTGAGGAATCAAGAGTATAAAGGTGGGTTAGGTTTTCCTACCTGTAAAATTTTCTTTCTCAAGTTACACACACACACAATGTATATCATGTATATATATTTAATCTGAAGTTTAAATTGTGTCCCAGAAGAACACACAGAGGTATGTATACATGTTTGTACATTAACTATAAATTACAAAATTGATATTTGGATCAAGTATGTGCTATCAGAGCTCAGCTCATGCCATCTTGCTTCAAAGAAAACCTCACTCTGGATGATTAAGAGAAAAAAATGGAATGCTTAAAAAAATAAAAGTAAAACCAATCCATCAAAACATTTATTTTCCTTTATTATTTCGTTTGGATGAAACAAGCATGTAACCCTCTTAACCTTATTTAATTTTTACCTTGAAAACTTTTAGCAGCCTAATTCTTAAACTTATATTCTAAATACTGAAAGTGCATAACATAGGTCAGTATTAATTTTTAGAATGTCAATTCAACTTAGTAGAAAAAAAAGCAATTGATGTGCTTCAGTAATAACTTCCACTTGTTTTGAACTTGTTTTATTAAAACTTGCCATTCTATTTAATTGGCATGTAATTTAATTGCCATGTAAGTTATTTAATTATATGCTATAAATGGAAAATATTGTTTATAGGCAATCATATCTCTTTTGTTAGAGTCTGGAATACTAGATCTCCCTCAATCTCATCTTTATATGTAATTCCTTCATGCTGATTATTTGCCTTGCATGATTGGGTTATATCACGTATTAAATTGATTTTGCCATTGTTTCTAATGGGGTGTGTGTGTGTGTGTGTGTTTGTGTGTGTGTGTGTGTTTATTGTAATTCAGAGGGCCAAAATTTAGCCTACTTTATTAATGAAAACAGAAGCCCAGAAGACCCGTGTTTCTCTCTGTACGGAAAGTAGAGTATCACGATATTTCATGCACGCCATTCATGGAGGCATGCCCTACCCTCCAATCTTTGCCTTATTCCAGCATATTACTTTTGGAGGTAGTCAGTGTTCTACCCCAGAGGGCTGTTCTGATCTCACTAACAGGTTAGATGGCTTTTCTCCACATCCCTTTAAGCAGAATAACAGTGCTGAGTCAGACAGAACTAGGGTCTAATCTTTATCTTTCACTAGTGGGGTAACCTGGGGCCTTAGTAGGCCTCAGATTGCTTGGTTGTAAGTCAGGGATAATAGTTACTTACCATATTGGGTTGCTATAAAATATATTAGATAAATCTTACTGTGCCTTCGCACAATGCTTGGCACAGAGAAAGCTTGTGAAAAATTTACTTCTCTTCAATTAAGTGCTCAATAAATACCTGTTAAATGAGTGAATGAATGGCAATCATCGATTTTTCCCAGTTGTACTGAGGTGTAATCGACTACAATTACCTTTGACTTGTCTGATTCCCACTGCTCCGTTTGTGTGTCCAGGGATGAGCGATGGTCTTTTGTCTCAAGTAAGGTAGAGACTAGTACTTGCACATACTAAGTAGCTGGTAAATTGTGAAAACCTCTACCTTTCCCATCTGATGAAAAACTTTCGTAACTACTTCAAATAAACATCATTCACTTAACAAATATTTGTTAAGTACCTGCTCTCAGACAGGCATTGTTCTATAGGCAGGTTATACATCAAAGAATATACATCCGTAAATTCATAGCATTTACACTTTAGTGGAATGAGACAGTGATAAGCAGATAGACAGGTAAGTACATGGAATGTTGAGTGATGATAAGAGCTATACAGAAAAATAAAGCAGAGTAAGGGACAAGAGAGGGTTGGGAGCAATTGCTATTTTATGTAGCTTGGTCAGGGATGCCTCCCATGAAGGTGATATTTGAACAAGAGATCTAGAAGAAATGAGGGAGTCAGGCATGCAGATAGATATCTGGATGTAGAGCTTTCCAGGCAAAGGGAATAGCAAGTAAAAGCCCTGAGGAAGGAGCATGTGGTGGGTTTCAGGAAGGAATCAAAGCTTAGTTTAAAGTCATCTTGCCTATGATGGTTACATACATCCAAAGATTTCAATAGATTTAAAATAGTTTTCTTTCACTCATTAACATCAAAAGAGAAAGCAGTTTATCCCTTATTTTGAATCCACCTGGCTACATGTAAAGCGTGTCAAAGTTTATGGGAAAGCTGGTTAAGGACAATTGGTCCCTCACAGGCCTGATAGAGGGCCAAAGCAGCTTGCACATTTGGCAACATTGCTTATTTATCTGACCTTCATGAAGACCCCTTTTTTTTTTAAACATCTTTATTGGAGTAAAATTGCTCTAAAATGGTGTGTTAGTTTCTGCTTTATAACAAAGTGAATCAGTCATACATCAAGATACATACATCCCCATATCTCTTCCCTCTTGCGTCTCCCTCCCACCCTCCCTATCCCATACCTCTAGGTGGTCACAAAGCACCGAGCTGATCTCCCTGTGCTATGCGGCTGCTTCCCACTAGCTATCTATTTTACATTTGGTAGTGTATATATGTCCATGCCACTCTCTCACTTTGTCCCATCTTACCCTTACCCCTCCCCTTGTCCTCAAGTCCATTCTCTACGTCTGTGTCTTTATTATTGTCCTGCCCCTACGTTCTTCAGAACTATATATATATATATATATATATATATATATAGGATTCTATGTATATGTGTTAGCATACGGTATTTGTTTTTCTCTTTCTGACTTACTTCACTCTGTATGACAGACTCTAGGTCCATCCACCTACTACAAATAGCTCAATTTCATTTCTTTTTATGGCTGAGTAATATTCCATTGTATATATGTGCCACATCTTCTTTATCCATTCAACTGTTGCTTAGGACTCTTAGGTTGCTTCTATGTCCTGACTATTGTAAATAGCACTGCAATGAACATTGTGGTACATGACTCTTTTCGAATTATAGTTTTCTCAGGGTATATGCCAAGTAGTGGGATTTCTGGGTCATATGGTAGTTCTATTTTTAGTTTTTTAAGGAACCTCCATACTGTTCCCCATAGTGGCTGTATCAACTTACATTCCCACCAACCGTGCAAGAGGGTTCCCTTTTCTCCACACCCTCTCCAGCATTTACTGTTTGTAGATTTTATTATGATGGCCATTCTGACTGGTGTGAGGTGATACCACATTGTAGTTTTTGGTTTGCATTTCTCTAATGATTAGTGATGTTGAGCATCCTTTCATGTGTTTGTTGGCTATCTGTATATCTTCTTTGGAGAAATGTCTAGGTCTTCTGCCCATTTTCAGATTGGGTTGTTTGTTTTTTTTTGTTATTGAGC
>NC_041217.1:119507980-119510533 GCF_002837175.3 Physeter macrocephalus
ATATTGAGCTGCATGAGCTGCTTGTAAATTTTGGAGATTAATCCTTTGTCAATTGCTTTGTTTGCAAATATTTTCTCCCATTCTGATGGTTGCCTTTTCGTCTTGTTTACGGTTTCCTTTGCTGTGCAAAAGCTTTTAAGTTTCATTAGGTCCCATTTGTTTTTGTTTTTATTTCCATTTCTCTCAGAGGTGGGTCAAAAAGGATCGTGCTGTGATTTATGTCATAGAGCATTCTACCTATATTTTCCTCTAAGAGTTTTATAGTGTCTGGCCTTACATTTAGGTCTTTAATCCATTTTGAGTTTATTTTTGTGTATGCTGTTAGGGAGTATTCTAATTTCATTCTTTTACATGTAACTGTCCAGTTTTCCCAGCACCACTTATTGAAGAGGCTGTCTTTTCTCTTTTGTATATTCTTGCCTCCTTTATCAAAAATAAGATGAGCATATGTACATGGGTTTATCTCTGGTCTTTCTATCCTGTTCCATTGATCTATATTTCTATTTTTGTGCCAGTACCCTAGTCTTGATTACAGTAGCTTTGTAGTATAATCTGAAGTCCAGGAGCCTGATTCCTTCAGCTCCATTTTTCTTTCTCAAGATTGCTTTAGCTATTCGGGGTCTTTTGTGTTTCCATGCAAATTGTGAAATTTTTTGTTCTAGTTCTATGAAAAATGCCATTGGTAGTTTGATAGGGATTGCATTGAATCTGTAGATTGCTTTGGGTAGTAGGGTCATTTTCAGTGCTGATACTTCCAATCCAAGAACATGGTATATCTCTCCATCTGTTTGTATCATCCTTAACTTCTTTCATCAGTGTCTTATAGTTTTCTGCATACAGGTCTTTTGTCTCTTTAAGTAGGTTTATTCCTAGGTATTTTATTCTTTTTGTTGCAGTGGTAAATAGGACTGTTTCCTTAATTTCTCTTTGAGATTTTACATCTTTAGTGTATAGGAATGCAAGGGATATCTGTGCATTAATTTTGTATCCTGCTACTCTACCAAATTCATTGATTGGCTCTAGTAGTTTTCTGGTAGCATCTTTAGGATTCTCTACGTATAGTATCATGTCATCTGCAAACAGTGACAGCTTTACTTCTTCTTTTCCAATTTGGATTCCTTTTATTTCTTTTTCTTCTCTGATGGCTGTGGCTAAAACTTCCAAAACTTTGCTGAATAATAGTGGTGAGAGTGGGCAACCTTATCTTGTTCTTGATCTTAGAGGAAATGGTTTCAGTTTTTCACCATTGAGAACGATGTTGGCTGTGGGTTTGTCATATATGGCCTTTATTTTGTTGAGGTTAAGTTCCTCTATGCCTACTTTCTGGAGGGTTTTTATCATAAATGGGTGTTGAATTTTGTCAAAAGCTTTCTCTGCATCTATTGAGATGATCATATGGTTTTTCTCCTTCAGTTTGTTGCTATGGTGTATCACGTTGTTTGATTTGTGTATATTGAAGAATCCTTGCATTCCCAGAATACACCTCACTTGATCATGGTGTATGATCCTTTTAATGTGCTGTTGGATTCTGTTTGCTAGTATTTTGTTGAGGATTTTTGCATCTATGTTCATCAGTGATATTGGCCTGTAGTTTTCTTTCTTTGTGACGTCTTTGTCTGGTTTTGGTATCAGGGTGATGGTGGCCTCATAGAATGAGTTTGGGAGTGTTCCTCCCTCTGCTATCTTTTGGAAGAGTTTGAGAAGGATAGGTGTTAGCTCTTCTCTAAATGTTTGATAGAATTCGCCTGTGAAGCCATCTGGTCCTGGGCTTTTGTTTGTTGGAAGATTTTTAATCACAGTCTCAATATCAGTGCTTCTGATTGGTCTGTTTATATTTTCTATTTCTTCCTAGTTCAGTCTCAGAAAGTTGTGCTTTTCTAAGAATTTGTCCATTCCTTCCAGGTTGTCCATTTTATTGGCATAGAGTTGCTTGTAGTAATCTCTCATGATCCTTTGTATTTCTGCAGTGTCAGTTGTAACTTCTCCTTTTTCATTACTAATTTTATTGATTTGAGTCCTCTCCCCCTTTTTCTTGATGAGTCAGGCTAAAGGTTTATCAATTTTGTTTATCATCTCAAAGAATCAGCATTTAGTTTTATTGATATTTGCTTTTGTTTTCTTTGTTTCTATTTCATTTATTTCTGCTCTGATCTTTATGATTTCTTTACTTCTACTAACTTTGGGTTTTGTTTGTTTTTCTTTTATTTATCTTCTCCAAGAACCAGCTTTTAGTTTTATTGATCTTTGCTATTGTTTCCTTCATTTCTTTTTCATTTATTTCTGATCTGATCTTTATGATTTCTTTCCTTCTGCTAAATTTGGAGTTTTTTGTTCTTCTTTCTCTACTTGCTTTAAGTGTAAGGTTAGGTTGTTTGTTGGAGATTTTTCTTGTTTCTTGACGTAAGATTGTATTGCTAAAAACGTCCCTCTTAGAACTGCTTTTGATGCATCCCATAGGTTTTGGGTTGTCGTGTTTTCATTGTCATTTTTTTCTAGGTATTTTTTGATTTCCTCTTTGATTTCATCAGTGATCTCTTGGTTATTTAGTAGTGT
>NC_041217.1:119510626-119524852 GCF_002837175.3 Physeter macrocephalus
GGTGCTCCTATGTTGGGTGCATAAATATTTACAATTTTTATATCTTCTTCTTGGATTGATCCCTTGATCATTCTGTAGTGTCCTTCTTTGTCTCTTGTCTTTATTTTAAAGTCGATTTTGTCTGATATGAGAATTGCTACTCCAGCTTTCTTTTGATTTCCACTTGCATGGAATATCTTTTTCCATCCCCTCACTCTCAGTCTGTATGTGTCCTTAGGTCTGAAGAGGGTCTCTTGTAGACAGCATGTATATGGGTCTTGTTTTTGAATCCATTCAGCCAATCTATGTATTTTGGTTGGAGCATTTAGTACATTTACATTTAAGGTAGTTATTGATATTTATGTTCCTATTACCATTTTCCTAATTGTTTTGGGTTTGTTATTTTAGGTCCTTTCCTTCTCTTGTGTTTCCTGCTTAGAGAAGTTCCTTTAGCGTTTGTGTAAAGCTGGTTTGGTGGTGCTGAACTCTCTTAACTTTTGCTTGTCTGTAAAGGTTTTCATTTCTCCGTTGAATCTGAGTGAGATCTTTGCTGAGTAGAGTAATCTTGGCTTTAGGTTTTTCCCTTTCATCACTTTAAATATGTTCTGCCACTCCCTTCTGGCTTGCAGAGTTTCTGCTGAAAGATGAGCTGTTAATCTTATGGGGATTCCCTTGTATGTTATTTGTTGTTTTTCCCTTGCTGCTTTTAATATTTTTAATATTTAATTTTTGATAGTTTGATTAATATGTTTTTTGGCGTTTTTCTCCATGGATTTATCCTGTATGGGACTCTCTGTGCTTCCTGGACTTGATTAACTATTTCCTTTCCCACAGTAAGGAAGTTTTCAACTGTAATCTCTTCAAATATTTTCTCAGTCCCCCTTGCTCCTTCATCTGCTGTGTGTTTCTCTGTCTTCTCATTTTGATTAACTTACTGTGTTTGTTTGATGTCTCCTTTTAGCAGGCTGCAGGTTCGCAGTTCCCCTTGTTTTTGGTGTCTGCCCCCAGTGGCTAAAGTTGGTTCAGTGGGTTGTGTAGGCTTCCTGGTGGAGGGGACTGGTGCCTGTGTTCTGGTGGATGAGGCTGGATCTTGTCTTACTGGTGGGCAGGGCCACGTTCAGTGTTGTGTTTTGGTATGTCTGTGACGTTATTATGATTTTAGGCAGTCTCTCTGCTAACGGGTGGAATTGTGTCTTGCTAGTTGTTTGGCATAGGGTGTCCAGCACTGGAGTTTGCTGGTTGTTGGGTGCAGCTGGGTCTTCACATTGAGATGGAGATCTCTGGGAGAGCTTTCACCATTTGATATTATATGGAGCTGGGAGGTCTCTGGTGGACCAATGTCCTGAACTTGGCTCTCCCACCTTGGAGGCACAGATCTGACACCCAGCCAGAGCACCAAGACCCTGCCAGCCACACGGCTCAGAAGAAAAGGGAGAAAAAAGGAAAGAAAGTGAAAATAAAATTAAAAGTTATTAAATTAAAAAATTATTTAAAATTTTAAAAAATTAAAAAGTAATTAATAAAAAAAAGAAAGAAGAGAGCAACCAAACCAAAAAACAAATCCTCCAATGATAACAAGCACTAAAATCTATACTAAAAAAAAGAAAAAGGACTGACAGAACCCTTGGACAAATGGTAAAAGCAAAGATATACAGACAAACTCACACAAAGAAGAGTACACATACACACTCACAAAAATAGAAAAAGGAAAAAATAAAATGTATATATCTTTGGGAAGTCTGAGTCTTCTGCCAGTGTTCAGTAGGTGTTCTGTAGGAGTTGTTCCATATGTAGATGTATTTCTGATGTATTCGTGGGGAGGAAGATGATCTCCACATCTTACTCCTCTGCCATCTTGAAGGTCTCCCCAAGGCTCATTGCTTCATAGATCAGGATGTGGTAAACATTCTGCTAAAGAAATCAAGATAATGTAGCCAAAGCTGGTTTTTATAAGAAACTTGGAGTTTTTGGTTTTTTTTCAATTCTTGCATCTCAGACCAATATAAAATTCCAAAATATGAATAAATGCCACCTGATGACATTTAAATTAGCATCGGAAATACATGTTGTAGATATTAAGCAGATGATTCAAAAATAGACTTTGTAATAAACATAATTTTTATTTCTTGATCAAATATTTTTACAGGTAAAAATAATTCAGCTTGCCTGTTTAGTTACTATAGGATACATGTTCGCAAGTTATGGTTATAACCACATTACCCAGCAACATTCACTCATTTTATGTTGCGAATTTTTATTCTCCTTTGTGCTGCTTTTAATATACTCAATACATATTTTTTTGAAAAGAATACTGTGTATAACAATTATTCTTGTGGAACCATGTAATGTATTAAGTGAAACTATTTTAAAAATGCACATCTTCTGTATGTAGTACCCAAAGAAGTTTATATATATTATATATATATTATAACTTTAGGTTGTTAATCCAGTTACCTGATTTCTTTTTTTAAAGTTTCTATGTTTTATTTAATGTACCCAATTAAAGGAGGGACATTATATTGTTAGGCAGTATAGATGGTTAGTTAGTTAGATATAGATGGTTAAAAGTATAAGGTATGTTTTAAAGCTGTAAAGTTATGTTTTTATATAAAAAAGACTTGAATTAAATAATCTGTTCTCACTCTTCAACTGTCACAGGTCAAATATGTTTACTGAAGAAGAGATTTTTAGTTTATTTCTAGAATATTTTCTCACACTTTATGGTTTTAAGACTATTGTTTGATGGATGTATATGATATATATATGTACACATACATATATGTGTGCATATATGCACACATATATGTGTATGTACTTGTACATACAGATATTTTGAAAAATAAACTGGACTATCCATTCCTGGAAGGTGAGGGATTTATATTGTATTTCATATTTGTATCTTTCTTGGCAGCTCATTCATCCAAACACCCAGCAAATATTTGTAGAATAAATGAATATAAGTGCATGCCTTTTTCTGATACTCAATGGACAAAATGTATTCTTTAGAATTACTTCGACAGCAAGAGAAACCATGGTCTCTTTTGCATTATATGTAATTTTTCAGTTTATAATCATAGCTGTTCATTCAAGATTTTTTTTTTTTTTTTTTTTTTTTTTGTGGTACGCGGGCCTCTCACTGCTGTGGCCTCTCCCGTTGCGGAGCACAGGCTCCGGACGCACAGGCTCAGTGGCCATGGCTCACGGGCCCAGCTGCCCCGCGGCATGTGGGATCCTCCCGGACCGGGGCACGAACCTGTGTCCCCTACATCGGCAGGCGGATTCCCAACCACTGCGCCACCAGGGAAGCCCCATTCAAGATTTTTAAACCTTCCTTTGAAAAATATTATGGTGATCCGAATTTCCCAAAGATCGTGGGTGTGCTTTTTATGGGAGTACTTAGGCACTGTTGATACAAATTGCTGTCTCTGGGCCCTTGTTTCCAAATTGCATGCATTTAATGTTTTCAGGTGTGATCAATATTTTTTGAAAGTCTCCAAATTTAGTTTGTAAAATTGCATGCTTGGCTTGTGGAGCAATTATGCTTTCATGTGATGAGAAATATTTTAACTCCTTCCTAACGTCACATACAAAGACAAAGAAGAGATCTGCGTTAAGAGACAGGGTTTTCTCTCTTTGTTTAAGGAAAAGAAATGTTCTTTTTCTTTTTAGCCATATAAGCATAAAGTATCTTTAAAACTCCTTCTTTCTCAGAGTCCACATCCAGACGTACTCTAATATTGGCTGATGCTCCTTTCCAAAGCACTTTCTACTCTGCCCATCCCCACATTTTCCTGCCCCAATTCAGGTTCTCATGTCACTAGAGCTCTTTTAAACAGCTTTCTACTTCACCTGCCTGGCCTTCACTAGTCTTCCTCCCTCCCTCCACACTGCAGCCAGGGTGATTTTTCTAATGAGAAAATCTGATTGTATCACTGTCACGCTTACATCTTCCTTCCACTGGTGCCTGAAGCCTAGATCATAAACCCACACTTCTTAGTTGAGCTTTCAAAGCCCCTTGGGATTGGGCCCTCTCCAGCTCTCCAGCCACATCTCTCTCCATGTTCTCTGTACTCCAGGTGAGTTGAAATAACTTCTGATTTCCATTGTGCAGCCCCTTCCCCTCCGTATGCCCTGCTTCCTACCTTGCTTGAATGGCTGCAGATTGTTTACCATGTTCTGGTGTTAAAGTGGCTTGACCTCTTTGGAAAAATTGGTGTAGCATTAAGTACTTAGATTTCAAATTCTCAGATTAGAAGCAAGATTTTAAAAACAGGAGGAAATTTAGTAAAAATTCAAGGCTAAAAGGAAATGTTAATAGAAAAAAAAACCCCTAAATATTGTAAAAAATAGGATACTCCCCTCCCTGCCCTGACTTAGGTAAAAAAAAAAAATGCAACCAACCTTCCACCCCTTATTTCTCTTAGAAAAGTCACGCAATCTCACACACAAATAAAAGTACCTTGATTTGCAGATCAGCTCTGGGATTCTACACTGGCCCCTGTTAAAAGTTGCCTCAGAAGACCTATTCATCTTTCAAGACTTTAGCATCACCATCTCTGTGAAGCCCTCCCTGATCATGAGAGTAAATTGCTTCTGTAGGCCCCTGTAGCATCTTGTGCGTCCCCAACCCAATTACTGTGCTGACATACACGATTGTAATCTCTCTACAGATCGGTGTGCAGACAGATATTTCTTCCCTAGTAGATGGTTAGATTCTTGAATGGAAGGATCATATCTTGCCCTATCAGTAGTTCCAGTACCTGTCACAGAGCCTGAGACATACCACGTAGTCACGAAAGAGAGGTTTGTTGGAATAAAACGTATCCGGAATGACCGTCATCTGAAATAGTTTTTGTTGCTGTTGACAAAATGCAGTTTGTTCCTCACCAGCAGGTGTCGCACTAGCTCTACGTTTTCAGCACGGTTTTTGGCTTTTCCGTTATGCTCTAACATATTAATTGGGCTGTTATGGGAAGGAGATGATAATTTAGGCACTGTTTACAGAATAAAACTGATTTAACCTTCAGTTTTTCTGTGAACATTTTTTTCAAACGTAGTGTTCCAACTGAAATTGCCAAAGTAAAAAGAAGACTTCAAATTTAAAAAATGATTAGAGTGAAATAAAAATTCAAGACGGGACATCAAGTTAAGAACACAGGAAGAATGTGAAGCACGAAATCAACACCTCAGAATGGTAATGGCACAATAATAGCTATAGCCACACAACTGTTTCTTTCCATCTCACAAGCAAAATGCAAATTGTGTTTGATATTTGACCAAAAGTGCTTAAAGAAAAACAAGGCCCAGAATAAAATGCGCTTTGTGTGTAGGGTATCTTTAACTTTGAAAAGCTCAAGATCCTGCATAAAGAACTTTTAATCACAGACCTATGAACATTATACCTGTAACACTTTCACAACCTGAGAACCAGGGAAACAGCGAAACCAACAGAAAAGGAAACAAAGGAGATGATAAATGATCCCTGGATGTATGAAGGCATACAGTGAAGAGAATTTTAAAAATAAGTTAGAAAATAGCCAGATACACATTACCAAATACTTGCAGCTCAGAGCAGTAAAGGGGAGAATGAGTCTTGAAATCAGAAGATCAGGGTTATGGATTCTAAGACTAGCTGTGTGACCTAGGGCTATATAGATTGTCCTCTTAGATTGTATTTTCAAACATAAAATAAAGCTGATATCCAAATGGTGTTGTGAGGGTCAAATAAGATAATGCATGTTAATACTCTTCATGTTCTTTGAAATGCCATATGAACATAGAGTAGTATTAGAGGAGAAAAGTGAAAGTAACATGTGTTTAGCATCTACCCTGTGGCAGGTAAGTGCTGGGGTGTGGGGCACTTGGCATAAAAATACCTTCGATTTCTTCCAATGGACAAGACTCACCTGTCAGTGAACTGCAACCACAGCTCACTGTTTTCATTCTCAGCCATCTCCGTGCTCCCAAACGCGTCTCAGATAGGGAAATTATAGATATTACTACCCATCCCTCAACGTTGAAGGATCTTCATGAGGGGTGGGCTTTATCACAATTGGTAGTTTTCAGCACCCAGCTGGCTTGTGGTAGTGGGGAGTCAGACTTAGTGCTTCTAAGGAAGTTCTGGATGTGTTTGCCAGCAGATTCCTGCTCAAAGTTTTCTTTTGAAGGAAAAAGATGTAAAGGAATCTGTCATCACATCAAGAGCACATATACCTCTTAGACCTTTTTGGGCAGATAGATGAGACATTTTTTTTAAGTCAAAGTTTTCTTCTATTACAGGATAAAATCAGTTTTTGGAAGATGACACCTTGAGACAACAAGAATAATGTTTACTAAATAAATTAAGATCAGTCTCTATTCCTGGCAGTGTTAGCAATCTATATTTCTAAGTTTATTGATTTCAATACATGCACAAGGTTATAAGTTGTTTAGTAGTTTGTGACTTGCATTCCAGAAATAATTCGATTTGGACAGGCAAAATATGTTTTCTTGAAAGTATATACTTTTGGATGCATTGGAATCAAGAATGTTATTATTCTAATGAACTTCACATGGGCTTGGTGAGAAAGAAGTAGCAAAAAATAAGATAGTGAAAGAGAGAAAGGAAATTCCAAGATTTTATCCAGCTTAAGGTACAGAAAGCAAACCCTACAGCAGTTTATGTCCTCAATTCAATCCTAACATTCTCTCCTTTTATTTGTCCTTGGCTTTTATAGAGTTTACATTTGAGCTATTTGCTGATAAAAGAAACCAAACGGTGCAGGAAATTAAACTTTTCTTCCTAAAAAGAGTATAGAAGTTTGGATCATTATTACACAAACACTGTTAGAATATTAGCAATCTATGCAATGGATTATAACTTCCATAGATTTTTCTTGTGCACTTCGGCAAAACTTCATTACTTCCATGGCTGTTGAACTGTAACTATTGCCAGTTCCTAAAAAGGCAGGTCGAATATTATGTCAGTTGCTGATTAGCAGCTCTATTCTTTGACAAGTTTACCAGCGCTGCCATTTGATGTTTTGTACAGAGTGGAAAATGTTTTTCCAGGAGGTAATGGTAATGAACTAAATTTTACATCCACAGAGGAGACTGGACAGCAGGGCAGTCTTGCACTTTGGTCTTTATCTGATAAATCAGATGCTTTATCACTGCAAATCCTGTCTGTCAAGTTCCCCCAAATAAGCTGGATTTATTAAAATGGGTTGTTACTCATTGTTCTGATAATGAGCTCCACTACTGGTGACTGTTCAAAGAACCACAGAAAAGCAGAGCAGAGGACCTGTTACTAGATAGCAAGCCGCCTACACAGGCAGTGGGAAGTGGATATGACTTTTAACTGCACGTCATTGATGGTAATTTTTGGTTGCTTGCCCGATTTGCCTGGGGCAACTAAAAACATCACCTTCGTTTTATTCAGGCTAATTGTCAGCCTGTGCAGTGGTGCCAACTTTGAGAAATGATTGACAACCAGATTTACAACCTCAGGTGTATGACCCTCCAGTTCATAGTCATTAGCACTCAGTCACTCAGAGCTGGCCTGCCCCAAAGACAGTAGTGGAGGCCAGCCATCTGATGAGACTAGAGAGCTCTGGGGAGGCGGAGCTGCACGTTCTCACCCAGATGGCCACGATTCTTGTTGCATCATTGACCATCCCTGCTCAGGGAAAGCTGGATTGCTTAGGGTCTATTGATGACCTTGTCTGACACCCATTTGTGTGCAGGGGCGGTTCAGGCTGGACGCCATCTGGCCTGACTTGGCCGGCCGTTTCATCATGTGGCTGCCTCTCCACGCTGATGGATTTCTCTGAATAGCTGAGTGTGTCAAGCTTCACTAGGTACGTGAAAAACAATGCATAAGCCCTGGAGTTACTCACCACATTTCTTCTCAATCTAGAAAATTGAGGACTGCCTCTCTGAGACTTGTTTATAATTTTAGGGAACACACATGATTAGAAAATAGATTATTATAATATCTGTATATAATATCCATTACCTTTACAATCTAACTGTATCTCAAATTCTGTTCTTTCTCCATTTATTCTTTTTAAACACATTCCCCCCATACAGTTAAACAGAATTATTCTGCACCTGTCACTTTTTTGGTGTTTCTAGGGCTCTGTTGTTTAACCAAAAGTCTATCGAAACTAAAATCCATATGAACAAGCTGTCAGAAAAACAGGGCTGAAGTCAGATGTGCTGTGAACTAAAGGGTTATACCTTAGTCAGGGAAAGACACTTAAAATTATACAGTTAGTATGACTTTTCCCCCAGTCTGAGGGAAAAACATCCAAGGAATTAAAACATTCTCGAGGGTCTCCTGGTGGTCATCCCCAGTTTCTATCTTTGCTGAACTTCTTAAGATCTCTGCTTCTTCCTAAGAATGTCTTTCTTGTCAAACTTGGCCTTGAGAAATTTCATGTAGCCTTTGGGGAAAATGTACTCCCCACCTACAGGGGCTTGAATCGCCTGAGGGTACAGTGGTCTCCCCCAGTCTGATTTTGGATGGAGAGAGGAACGTTCAGGGGCTCCAGCAGGACAGTGCAGGATGGCATGTAGCCCTTCGAATCCTGCAGAGCAGTCCCACGTCGGGGAGTAACCCTAACGGGTCCTTCCTTAGATCCTCCTATCAGTACAGCTGGTCATACTTTGCTTTATCTTCAGTCGCCCAGTAGACATCTGCTGGCTCACATGGAGACATAGATGAGTGCACGGACCTCCCACCCACATTCTCTGAAGGACAAGCCTTCCTTTCCAGAGACAGATGAGTCCTCATCTGCTGTCATAAACTGGAAGCCAGCGGGCAGAATTCTAACCACAGATAATTTTTGTTTCGCTTACATAATGTTCTAAGAATGAGAAAATTTCACCAAAAACATCTGGCAATTTAGCTTCTTTGGAAGTTCTACAAGGCATTTCTAGAAGGCAACAAACAGCTGAGCTCTGGAACCCAGGTTTAGACAGACCATATGACCTCATCTGCTACAGGCCTGTCACCCCTAGTGTCTTATGTTTTTCTTCCTCTTTTGGGTTTCTGACTCCTGGTTTAAGGAGGAGGAAGAACATTCTAGATTGGACACAGTGGAAGCAGCAGAACTCATTAATATACAGAGAGGTGTTAGGTTCCTTATTTCTATTCCCACTCCCTTTTCAAATTGTGACTCTTGGGTCTTCCAGGAGTGAAAGCTATAGGTCCTTTACTAAAACATATACTCTCTGTGGCTGTTTGCTTAGTTACAGAAGACCTGACAGAAATTTTGAAATTGTGATATATGAGGGTTGGTTCAAGCACTTTATATAAGGCCTCAACCTCCTTCCAGGAGGGAGGTGAAGGAATTTCCTTCCTCCGGGGCTGGAGGATCATAGGAGATTGCCACCATCATGCGTTCACGGAGTTAAAATTTCCTAGGAGAAGCCTTATAATCCATTTAGTTTAATATAACTCTGTGTGAGGATCTCCTCTAAAACATTTCTGATTCTTCTTCTTGATTATTTCTAGAGATAACGAGCTCTCTACCATCAAACACTGCCCATTCCATTTGTGGACACATCCTCTATAACATGGGTGTGAAGTGTACTCCTACTCATAGGGTTGTTGCAGTAGGATTTCTAATTGTTGTTTGATTCTGGAAAGTTCTTTCTTTTACTGAGCCAAAAATCATCTTATAAATTCTTCTCCTAATTATCTCCCATGAAACTTCTCAGGCTCTTCTCTCTACTGTATGAAACCCTTTCAAATATTTGGTGCCATTGATACTTTCCATAGTCCTATCATGTTTAACTTAGACATCACCAGTTATCTCAGTGGTTTCACCTATGAAGTGGTTTCCAGAGTATTCACCATTTTACTAAACTTATACTTGATATTGCAACTCTTTTATTTTGGAATGTTAAATTTATCAATACAATAATACCTAGAAGTAAGTGAAACAGTCTTTTTGTATTTTAATTTCAGCAGAGGTCCCACAGACAGAGAACAAAGCAATATGTGCCCATAGGACTGCCAAGCCGCACAACTGCAGGGGGCACCATTCACATCATGGTCTGTGAACAGTAAACTCTGGAACTGTGCATGCTGTGCACAGCCTTTGTGACCCTACATGGATGTTCCAGACACTTCTTAGAAAGAAGTGCTGGGCACGCTTTTAGGATGTGCATCAGCCCATCATTCACTCACTACCATGGTAAAAGAAGGAAAACAATTCATT
The DNA here is from genome assembly GCF_002837175.3 of Physeter macrocephalus. Classification (NCBI taxonomy): domain Eukaryota; kingdom Metazoa; phylum Chordata; class Mammalia; order Artiodactyla; family Physeteridae; genus Physeter; species Physeter macrocephalus. The sequence continues at coordinate 119,520,814 of NC_041217.1, forward strand.
GCAAGAAAGAAGAAGCTGGTGGTGAAGATTTCATCGAATAAAGCTATACACATGTTGATTTCTCCCTGTTTCCACAACTACCTACCATGGATGGGAGGGAACACTTTCCCCTTACCTTAAACCAGATGAAGAGGGCTTTCAGAGCACAACTCAGAGAGCTTGGGCCTTGCCTCTGAACTTGGAGAATGCAGTGACATAAGCACCTTGAGATAGAACTCTATCATGGGGTCACAGTGTTCCAGATGTGATCAGAACAATGAAAAACACAGAAGAACTTGTCCATCTGAGAACATAGACCAGTATCACATTGATGTCTTAGTTGCCACGTCACAAAATGGCTTTATACTGAGTTTCCAAGCAAACGTCTAGGTATTTCTTATATGAACTGCAATTGGTTCAGGTATCTTGATATTTTATTTGGGCAAATAATTTTTTTTTTTTTGAGGCCAAATCAGAATCAACTTGCTATACAGGCAGCACCATTAAATGTGGATTTAGATTGCCTTGGTTTGTGTCTCACGTTGTCTACTTAGCTGGCCAATGCATTGATCTCCCTGAGCCTCAATTTTCTCACCTGTACCATGAGAATAATAATACCTCTCCTTCCCTCAACCCTGGAATTGTGAGAATTTAATGAGCTAGTGTGTGAGGGTGGTTAGCACACTGGCAGCACTTGATAGACACCAGTTCCCTTCTGCCTTCTTTTTTTTTTAATTAATTAATTAGATTATTTATTTATTTATTTATTTTTGGCTGCGTTGGGTCTTCTTTGCTGCGCGCAGGTTTTTCTCTAGTTGCAGCGAGCGGGGGCTAATCTTCAGTGCGGTGTGTGGGCTTCTCATTTCGGGGGGCTTCTCTTGTTACGGAGCACGGGCTCTAGGCCCGCAAGCTTCAGTAGTTGTGGCACGCGAGCTCTAAAGCACAGGCTCAGTAGCTGTGGCGCACGGGCTTTGTTGCTCCACGGCATGTGGGATCTTCCCGGACCAGGGCTCGAAGCCGTGTCCCCTGCATTGGCAGGCGGATTCTTAACCACTGCGCCACGAGGGAAGTCCCCTTCTGCCTTCTTGATGACACCCTCCATTTGTGGTTTTGCTCATCCCCAGCCACCATGTAGGGGACAGTGTAACACAGGGGCTGAGAGCCATTGCTAAGCAGGTGTCACCACTTACAAGACTGTGACTTGGGCAAATTACTCCAATTCCCTGCTTCTCAGCACCTTTCTCTGTTAAAAGGGGGAAATAAGAGTATTTGAGTGTAAGATGAAACATGGCATTTAAAGTATTTAGTACAGAAGTTGGCACTCGGCACATAGTCGGTGATATTTTTTCTTTAATTATCATTACTGCTGCTGCGACTATAGTATAGTTGCTTATTTGCTTTGATGACAAGACCTGAAACTGTCCTCCAGAAATCTGGACAAAAGGTCTCTTTGAAACACATTTAACAGTGTTTGCTCTGAGGACGCCTGGAGCACATTTAGTTTAATCAGTCCGAAAATGAGTAGCCAATTTCCAGAAGCGGGAGGTGGAGGGAGGCATGGCCAAAGAACCCCATTTGACTGTCTCTCATTCATTCTGATTCATATTTCCTACAAAGATCTCTTGCAAATGCCTCTGAGATGGATCCTCTCCCAAACTCTAGGTGTCATGATCATATCCCCCAAATTGACAAGTCACTTTGATTCTGTCCCTTTCATTTCGTCCGTCAGCTCTTCCTTTTATCGAATTAACTACAGAGGAGTTGCTTCCCTCATGGATTCCTCTGAATTCCCTCCCCTGCTGGTCCCTCTACTAATACTGCAGTTTTTGCCATCCTCCTATGGTGTCATCTATGTTTCCTGCTGTGCAGCTTCTCAGTACCTCTCTGGACTCTAGGGGGACAAACTGGGTTACTAGGAGTTAAGTTGCAAAAAGATGGAAAAAAGTAAATTTAGGCTTGTCCTAGTCAAAATCTGAGGTTCGGGATATAATAGTGTTTAACAACCATTTTATAACCAAGACTCCTTGTATATTATTTTTTTAATCATCATAAACATAATGTTTTGACAAATACTGCATTTTTATTCAGGAATCATAACAAATATTGTCTTCCTAAGAGAAAGCTAAATGGATCACAGTGAGATGACCCATAAAATCTGATAAAAAAGAAAACTGCTATTTTTATTTAGCTTAGCCATGTTGCTCTCTGCAAGTATACTTTTTTCTTCCTGAATCCTGAGAATAGCTTGCACACCTATATTATTACTTTAATAAACCCTTAGAAGTTGGCAACCTCAGACTAGGAATTTCTGGGTATGGCTTTAGCTGGAATCATTAAAACCGAGTCTTTAGTGAGAAAGATGTCATGTATATAGAAGAAGATGATGATTTAAAGCTAAATAATTTATTCCCTTTTTATTTGTTTCTTTAGTGTTAAGATGTTCATCTAATTACTACTTTTAGGGGAGTAGGCATGGTGGGAAAAGTAAGAGCTCTGGATCAGAAAGATCTGGTTCTTATTACTTACAAGCTGGTTGACCTTCATTAAGCTAGTAAACCTCTTTGAGGCTTGGTTTCATCATCTATAAAAAGTCAATAACACCTCACCTATAAGATTGGTGTGAAGATGAGAGATACATACTGGCACAGTGTAGATAGTTATGCAAGTGTAGCTCTTTTTATGAGGATGAGCAAGCTGCCATTTTCTGAAAGCTTACTGGTGAGAAAACTGAGGGATAGAGCATGTCAGTAGCTTTCCCAAAGTCACATAGGCACTCTATGGCTGTGGTATAGGCCAGCTTTGCTGTGATAGCCAATAAACTCCAGATCACAGTGGCTTCAAAAAGCAAAGGTTTGTTCCTCATTTGTGTTCATGTCCATTATGAGTCTGCAGGGGGCTCTGCTCCATGCTGTCTTTAGTTTGGACAACAGGCTAAGGAAAGCACTACCATCTGGAATGTTGCTGATTGCTGAGCCCAGGGGATAAAAGATGGAGAATCCTGCAGGAGCCCTCAAACAATTCTACCCTGAAGTAACACACATCATTTTTCACTCATATTTCATTGGCCAGAACAAGACCTATGGCCGTGCCTAATGTCAAGGTGACAGAGACGTGCAAGCCCCATCTGAAGTGGAAAAGAAGCAGATATGGGTGAATAGAAGCACCTCACATGGTGACAGAATTCCAGTTCAGACCCAGGTCTCTACCTCTTCTTAAACCAGCTCTTTATAACATGGCTTCATTGGTACATCTGAAGAACCTCCCACAATCTAAATGTCATATATGCATAACCGCTCAAGTTTAAGTGCAAAGATGTGATGCCAAGCAAAGTGAAGGGGATTTATGCATTTCTTACTTTTTGTGATTGTAGATAATTGAAACTGAGTAAGTACCTTCCATGTAAGACTTTGCCTATTTCTTGTCACTTATTGCCTTTCAAGTCAGTAAAGCTGTATTTTTCCTCTTGACTTCTTTTCCCTGCTTGCCAAAACTTCTCCATACCACAGCACACCACAGTGTTAACAGCTTCACTTTTTTTACCTTTGGGTTACAGCTGAGGAAATAGTCTCAGTTCCTGTGTGAGCCTATAGAACACATCGGAGGGACAAGGCCATGCAATTTCCTGCTCTCATGTCCAGTGATGTGGAGCTCTGGCTCAAGAGAGCCCGTCTGCTGCATCCCTGCCTAGGCCAAGCATTTAGCTCAGGGATGAAAGCTCCCTATGGCAACAGCCCTGTGCGGGTGCAGACAATAAACCCTGTTGTCATGATTCCTCCTCTTCTACCAAATTGTGGAATCTGAAGTGGACTTTAATTATTAAACAAGAGAAAAACTTACTTAAAAAAGAAACTCAGAGGAAGGGAGAAACCCCACAATTCTGACGTTGGGTCAGCTATGGGGTCTGTGTTACAAAATCCATATTTCAAAGAATCACCAGGGGCCTTCCCTGGTAGTGCAGTGGATGAGAGTCCGCCTGCCGATGCAGGGGACACAGGTTCGTGCCCCGGTCCGGGAAGATCCCACGTGCCGCGGAGCGGCTGGGCCCGTGAGCCATGGCCGC
>NC_041217.1:119525026-119552893 GCF_002837175.3 Physeter macrocephalus
GAAAGGCCCGCGTACCGCAAAAAAAAAAAAAAAAAAAAAAAAAAAAGAATCACCAGATTTTTCTTTCCAAATGAATTTGTAGAGCTCAGGAGCTCACGATTTTGCTGTTTTAATCTGCCTACCTATTGATTTATTTTCACTGTTTTGAGTTTTCCCACAGTTAGTTGACTGGTGGATAATCTGAGTTTCCAGCTCCCACTCCAGAACGGTATTTTCCCCTTTGTATGTTTTTGATGCTTGGTCCACGCGTCCATTTCTTTTATTGTGATAGGAAAGTCTCACTAATTCAGAATCCATGATCACTACAACAATGAAAAAACTTTTTTTTTAACCTTTGCGCTCTTAGGGAGAAAGTGTTGGCTGAGCAATTCTTAGTGAAAGCATACTCAAGCTCCTCTAGGGGTGCTTATTTACATGAAACTAATATGTGAATTACCAAAAGAAATCTTTAGTCAATATCTGTTTCTCAAGGACCTTATCAGGTAGCACCTTAATTTTAGGATTAAGACCTTAATATAGTTTGAGCTGTAATATGAATTTGTAGGTCATAAAGCTATGCTGTTATTTAAAGATAAATACTACAGTTCAGATTGTTTGTTTCATGAGCTTCTCTACCATCCACCTCCTATATGAACAATCCCAGTCTTCTTCTCAACGCCATAAGTCTACTTTTAACCTGAGTTTAAGAAGTGCAGTGTTTTTTTCTATACAATCAACTCCATTGTATAGAGTATATACATTCCCCCTTTTCTTCTGGCTAGAGGAAAGAAAATTCAGTCAGTAGTTTACGATGCCAGAATGCTTGAAGATCAGTGCTGTTTGGTTCCACGGAAGAGCCAAGTCCAGTGCCATTTAAACCAAAGGAAGCTGTAAAACCTTTTAGAGATTGTTGCTCTTAAGGGCTAGAGGATGTGGAACATCCTATATACTCTGTCAGAAAACAGATGTTTGGTAATAAATGAAATTCCTGGTCTTTGGTTTCTTTTCACCAGCCACATTACTGAGCCATTGTGCATGGGGAAAGCTGGGAGAATATTTGGTACAATCGAGAACAACTTTCCTTGGGATCAGTGACCTTACAATTATTACCCTCCCCATGCGTGGTTATGTTCCTTACCTCTGGAAGGTGGGAGGGAAGAGAGCAAAATGTTTAAAATCGTGGGTTCTGGAATCACGGAAAATGGAATTTGAATCTCAATTGTGCCACTTAGTAGGTGATATTTAACTTATCTGAATCTCAGTTTCTTCATCTGTAAAACAGGAATAAAAATAACACCCACCTTACAGTTGTGAGGATCCAAGGAGTGAAGCACTTATAATAGTGCCTGGTACACAGTAAAGTCAACAGATATTCTCTGCTATTAGGCCAGGTGGAGCCTGTGTGAAATTCTATGGACTCCACATATGCTATTTCTCATGGCAAACAGTAGTGTCAGCCGTCTATAGCTGCTTAGGAAACATTGGACCAAACAAGCAAACCTAGTCTTCCGTTGCATCCAGCCATTGTGAGATCTCTGCTCCGTTCCTCTCCCCAGATTCAATGCCTGTGACTTAGAAAGCATTTTTGGCTAATGGTGGATAATCACAGACATGGTGAGCTTGTTAACATCTAACAAATTCACTCATACATGGGTGGAGCCAGAGCCAGGGAAATAATTACTATGACTCTTATTATGTCACCTGCTTTACATCTTTTCCTCCAAATGGAGCATCCAGGAAAACATGAATTATACTCCTTGTATCACTTATTTAACAAATACTTATTAAGTACTTAAATTCGTGGCAATTCAGTTGGGCTGAAGAGAGAGCAGAAACTCAGCCTGCGGTTGGAGGCGATAAGATATGCATGCAAACAACACAGTATATGCATATACAGCACTGACAGTATAGACTTTGTGTCAGAAGAGGGGGTGGCCCCGCAGCAGGGGCTTGACACACCTGAGTCCTGTTCAACTCTCATTTCCTCGATGAAACCATCAACTTCTACCTCTTCTTTTCCTCCTCTTCCTTTTTTTCTCATCCAAATCACAACCTCCATTAATGTTTGGGCTACAGAAACTAGGACAGGGCCTATAGACACTGAGTCCATCGTCAGCTTGAGAGGCTTAAATGGGGAGGTCTTGGCTTGGGGAAGACATCCTCTTCCCCCCAAGTCCCATCTACCCAGCCAACTCTGACACATCTCTTAAGCCTCATCTTACGTACTGCCTCCTCTGTGAGTCCTTCTCTGACTTCCCTAGACAAATTTTTTGGGATAGGGATGGGGATGTATTTATCAGTAATATAATTGTTTGAAGACAATTAAAACACAAATATCCTGTATTCTCCTTACAGATTCCTTAGTGGTTATGCCTCCCTAACAGCTTCTATGTTTCTCTCTTCTCTGTCAGGGCCAGTCTTTTCCCTCTCCTGGCATAGAATCCCTGGGATAGGATGGTGAGGAATAATCAGGGTGTCAAGGCGAGATGAAATAATCATGTGATTAGTGAGAAGTGGTGTTCAGCATCACAAAGAGTGGGTACATGGCTGGAAATGGTGGGAGATGGGGGTAGGATAGGACCATTAGTCAGAAGGCACCTCTGTATTGCACATTATCTGTACTTCCATCACAGCACTTGGCACCTCGTCATTCTTTGTCTGCATGTCTGTGTAGCCAATAGACTTCAAGCTTCAGGGCAGACAGGACCTCTGTTCATCTTTGAGACCTCAGGCATAGTAAATACCACTGATTTCCCATGGCCACTAAATGACTCCAGTGACTGCCCCATTCCAATCTGTCTGTAGATTCCATCCAGCTCAGAAATAGGGGTAGAAGGGTTTGGAGACATCTTGCCTATCCTGGTTGCTCAGAACTCTAAATTAGGGACGCCCCCTTGAATTTGTCGCTCTATCCATTGTACATGCCTCTCAGCCTTTCCTATACTTAATGCCATGCTTCACTAAATGGCTCACTGGAATTAAGTCTATTAGGGAAGCTTATTAGGGAAGGCTGGAAAACAATTCAGGTTTGAAGTTAAATCCTTGTACATTTGTTCTTCATTTTCCAACTTCTCAATGTTGCAGCTCTGAAGGACCCAAGCTAATGTGGGAGAATGTAAGGTATTAGGAAGCTCTCTTGTAAACTTAACCATCTACAACTGTGTCCTGATGAAATGCTTACATTACTTCTTACTGGAGTTTTATACGGTGTTGCTAAAAGAAGGGAGCCCTGGGATCACATCAAATCATCAGGCATGTCTGTTATATCTGAGGAGAAAATCTTGATGACTTGATCTTTATCTGTGGGAGAAAGATAAACCCGTGGGAAGATAAACCCGTGGGAAAACTTATTCCTCCCATCTGTTTATTCATTCCTTCATTTGTTTATTGAGCACATACTCTGTGAGAAGCACTGTGGTAGGCGCTGGGGATAAAAGGTGAAAGATGTGATATCTGTTTTCAAAGTCTAGAAGGGTAAATTATCTCTCTGATTGCAGTGACAATCTAAACCAGGGTGGACAAACTTTTTCTGTAAAGGACTAACAGTAAATATTTTAGACTTTGTGAGTCATAAGGTCACTGTGGCACCTACTCAATTCTACCTTTGTAGCACCAAAGCAGCCATAGGTGATTCACAGACAAATGTGTGTCTATGTTCCAACAAAACTTTACTTATGGATATTGAAGTGTGAATTTCATGTAATTTTCATGTATCCTATGATGTTATTCTTCTTTTGATTTTTTCTACCCGTTTACAAATGTAGCAACCATTCTTAGCTTGTGGAATGTACAAAAATAGACAGCAGCCTGGATTTGACCCTTGAGCCATAGATTTACCACCCCTGACCTAGGAGATGGTCACTAATGGTTTAGATCTGTGATTCTCAAGTCTAGCTCCTATTCAACCAAAGCAGAGATCCAATCAGCATTGTAGGAGTAATTCTTGTCTTTTCTTCTCTCCCGCTTCTATCAATCTCTAGCCGCCAAACCCTAATTCCACAGGTCTTCCTACAAAACAGAAATCTTTTATAAATTCATGATACTACTGGGGACATCTGGGGACTTGTTTTCCTGTGAGAAAATGAAAATGACTCCTGTGACTATTTGGTCTCTGAAACAGTTTAATTTACTTATTTTCTTTTTTCCCTTTTCCTATCTCCATCCTAGAAATTAACATAAAAATTCCTTCTGGCTAAATTCCCAATACATTCTCACAGTGAGCATTTTCTGAAGTGAAAATTAGTAGCTTCCTTGCAGTTTTCATCAGGGATGTGAAATTGTGCAGCTCACAGGGGTGGAGAACTCAAACCCCATTTGAGAACTCAAACTCCATTTATGAATTAATACATGCTGCTACCTTGCCGTCTGCGGAGTGCCATGGAGTCTTTCCTACAGAACCCTGAATATCTAAATAGTGTATTTTAATTTCCTTTCCCATTCCACCAGTGAGAGACTACCATTTTCTATTTGCACGAATGAATTAATATGTAACAACTAGTACCTATATAAGATTATATTATTTACACCATCCTTAGGGGTTGGTAGCACTTGGGAAAATTATAAAGTCTCTCCTCCCTCCCTCCCAATTTTTATCCAGGTGAAATCTACTTACAGAAAGCATTAAGGACACCATCCAATGGGAACAACAGTCAATGGGGATAAGCTTATAGGGGAAAGAGCGGGTTCAAGTCCCATTTATGGCTGTGCAGTGATTAGGTATCTATAAGGCTTCCTTGTTTAAGCATAAGGTGCCACTTTCACATCTCACATCTTCCTTCTTTGACAACCTCTGCCTCTCTCCATCTGCTCTAGCCATCTGCTTCCCAGAGCAGATTTGAGTCCTCCATCTCTGGATCTAAGCTATTGAGCTAGAACCCTATTTTGTCTCCACTGAGATGGCTCTTGGTCTTTCAGGTCAGAAAACTCTGACAGTATAGAAAATTTGACTTCTGCAGCCATGCACAAGAGTTATGGGAAAAGGAATTTGTAATTGTTAAAAACACAGGCTTTGGAATCAGATTTGTCTTTGAATCCTGGTTTTTCCACTTAGGAGCTATTATAGACTTCAGGCAAAATAATTAACTTCTCTGTGTCTTAGTTTGTCTTATGAAATGGAGGAGAAAGCCTACCTCAGAGAGTAGAGGTGAGGATTAAATGAGATAATGAACAGTTAGTAAGTGCTCAATAAAGGGCGGAGGAGAGAATTTAGTGAGTACTCAATAAAAATGCTACCACTTTGAAGAGATTTTTTTTCCTTCATTTATACTCCAAACATTTGTTGAACTGCTGTTTGCCTCTGAGAATACAGAAAAATAAAATAGACATATACCATGAAATAGAGAAGCTCAGGTTCAAGTAGGAAAGACAGCCATAGATCAGTAAATGAGGGTGAAACAGAGGTCTGTCCAGGCAGAGTGGGGCCCCAGAGGTGGGAGTCAACAACTCACCTGGGGACGTCAGAGAAGGCAGGGTTTGAGGTAAGTGTTGAAGGATGAATAGAAGTTTGTTAGGTTGTCAGGGTGGAAGCGTGTTCCCATGAGAGGAATAGTGCAAAATTTGGTCTTGCTAGAGTTTAGGGTAGCAGAGGTAGAGAAAGTGGTCACAATGAGGTTGATGAGGATGCTGGGGACAGATGATAAAGGGCATTGAATGTCGTGCAAAGGAGGCTGGACTCTAACATGCTCAGTGGGCCTTTATGATGTGTGGGAAAGCAGAATGCCATTAATGAGCTGACGTCCTTCCAACTCGTAAGTGTGGCTGAGCTAGAATTGAGATCCACTGAGAGCTCAGTCACTGTGATGTGTCCAGCCCTTCACTTACACATGAGGAACCTGAGGCCAGAGATCAAATCACCCAGTGTAGAAACTGATGAAGCAAAAACGGGACTAGGAATAGCTCATCTGAATCCAGTGCTTTAAACTTCTTCCACACCAAGGCCCTCTCATGTAAATCGGGCTTCTTCGGCTAAGCCCTGCATTCTCGCTACTGGATTCAAATACAAGTTCAGTGCTAGCATGCTTCACTGAGTAACAGCATCTTTCCCACCTTCTGAATGTCAGAACTGTCAGTCCTGCCTGCTGGAGGTGGGGACCTCAGCTAGGAGCAAGGATGGGGGTTTTCCAAGGAGGAAATCCACCAATTGCAATCTCTGGCAGCTGCAGAAACAAAACTCAAAGCTTTCTTTTCCTGGAACTTCTATTTTACAGTTGGAAACCAAGGCATCACACTGTAGCTGCTCCCTGCTCTTAATTACCTTACCCTCGGCCCATCACCTAGCCCTCCCTTCCCCAGGGCCCAGCAGGAAGCACACCCGCCTAAACAGGGTGTGTGTGTGTGTTTTCAGATCGCAGGTGCCTAGGGAACCCGCGCCCCAGAGCTACAGAGCAGGGGCCTGGGTCTCCACCCACATCTGGGCCCAGAAAAAGGGCTAGAAGCTGAGCTTCACTTCCAGCTTCCCAGGATCGGTTCCAGCAGCGCCTCGGGCTTCGGCAGAGCCTCCGCGCCTGCCTTCCCTCCTGCCTTAGCAACAGGGAGGCTGTGGATATCGCCGGCGGGTGGGGGCCGGGGAGGCTGCGTGCAGCCCGGGCGCCCAGGGGCGGCGGCGGCCCAGCCCCAATGCCCCGCGCACGGGCGACCGCAGTGCGGAGCCACCCCGCGAGCGCGACTGTCGCGGCGCCAGCGTGCACGGGCCCCACGCACCCACCCTCCGCACCCGTCGCGGGTCCAAAAGGGATCCTGCAAAAATGAGCCATTCTCACCCCGCTGGGTAAGTGACAAACGGAGCTCTTCCACGCCGCGGCAGGTGCTGACTGCAGCCAGCGGCCCCTCCGCCCCCCTCCTGCTGCGGAGGGAAGGGGCGAGAGGGGGCGAGAGGGGACTGGGGAGAGGAGAAAAATAATACGGATTCTGGGTCGCAGCGAGGATGGCAGAAATCCCAGGCTTCGTATCTCCTCCCTCGCCTTTCACTGATGTTCGCTCGCTTTGAAATGTTCACTCAGGAAGGATTAAAAAATGGATGTGAAAAACGCATACATTAAGCAGGGACGTTAGCTGGAATCAAGAGGATCCTGTGTTGTGGAACGTACGTGTTTAAATGCAATAATAGAGGTCACAACATATGCATTCGTTTGGAGAATCAGGGCTTAGAGGTAAATCCTCACTGCGGCGTCTTGCATACAAGTGAGGTGTGAGTTGATATAATATTGAGGGAGGTTTCATTGTGAGGGGTACCCCTTATTTCAGGATTTTTATCTGCCCGATCTCAAAAGGATCATAGGGGGTATTTAAAAAGTATTGTGGCCAGGGGAGGTGGTGTGACGCAGGAAGGCGAGAAAGAAGAAGCTATGTGCCTGTGTGTTTACACATGAGCTCCCGTTGCTTTGGGCAGGGTGACTCCTCAGAAGACATATTTTGGCAATTATTCAACCTGTTTTAGGAAGTTAACACAGTTATTTACTGGCTGTTGAAAAGAGAGAAAAAAACAAAACAAAACGCAACGAACTCCCAACCGGTCTTGGTCCTTTTATTGGAAGACGGAGTATCCAATTTCCTTCTGAATTAAACAGTGTAATGTATATTAGATGGTTTTTTATTATGATACATCTAGTAAGCAGATAATATCCTAGTTGATCTTGCAACTAATTTGAAGATGCTTTCCTTTTTAATTAAATTTATTGCACATTTCCAAGAGCAGCAAATTAGCAGAGGACAACATATTTAAGATCATTGGAGTTTGTGATGTCTGAAATACCACATTAGTCGTTGTGCTTTGCATTTACAGTCAAACTTAAAGATTTTACTTTTTAATGAATTCTCTGAGTGTTAGACATAAACTAAAATGTTTGAAAAAACTAAAGGCGTATAAGGTGCCATATTGGAAGTCAATTTCAGAACTTTTTGGAAAGTGATGTAGCTGTTCTAAACAAGCTTCTTATTTATCTCAAATAGAGTTTAGTTTAGGTACTTTGATGCTGAACTCCTGTGCAGTTTTAGTTGCTGTGGGTCAGTAGGATGTAAATGGCACCATTTTTCTGCAGCTGCTCTTTGCAGTGTGTCCACATTCAGGATAATGAATGTGTCAGTTATGGTTGTCTTCCTATGTTTTTCAGGTTTTTGGCTAAGTTAGAATCTGATTAGACCATTTAATCATCTATTTTCAAATGTGGAAAAAACCTGTAGCTGCTTATTAAATTGTGCATGATTAAGATTTCAGAAACTGAAGTGAAATTTTTCTGAAGCTCCATTAGTTCCAAGCACATGGAAAAAAAAGGAAAATGTGTGATCTCGGGAAAGAGTGTGCTTCACGTAGTCTGCAAGAAAGACAGTAAGATGCACTAATAATCTTGCACTAAAATTGTAGGCACCATATCTCATTCATCTTTGTGCCCCCTTTGCTTATTCCTGTAGAAAGAAATGCTCAACAGATGTCTATGGAATGAATGATATCATCTGACAGTGTGTCCAGTCTAGAGGTGGATGCATTCACAGAAGAAAACCATATTAGGGCTAAGCATTTATCAAGTGCTTACCATGTGCCAGGCTCTAGTCTACTGTGTAACGAGAAATACCTCATTAATCTTCCCTCTCACTCCGCGAGGCAGATTCTAGTCATCCTTATTTTCACAGATAAGGAAACAGAGGACTGAGAAATTTCCAAGGATTTCACGGTAGGAGGGGTCAGAGTTGGAATAAAATGCCAAGGAGTCCAGAGCCTGTGTGATTAACCATTACACTAGCTGCCTCTCATGGCCAACAGCTGAGATGTAGGGGAGCCCTAAATACATGGAAATTCTTACCCCGATCAGACCACCCTCTGACAGGTGATAGCTGTACATAGCTATCTAGTATTTTGATGTATAATTAGAAAATAATTTTGTGATGGTGTCTACAGGTATATATTTTTTGTTTTCAGTGCATCAAAAATAAATGAAAATAATAGATATAACAGCTTTAAATGCCGTAAAATTCACCCAAAAACAAAGTTATTCAAATTGCTAAAGTTTTCCCTCCATATAGGTAGTCCTTATTTTTCTTGCCTGCTACTATTTGGAAATAATAAAAGTTTCAGTAGCAAATAAAAGGTTTTCATTAAAGCTGAGAAAGCTTTTCCATCATTACTGAAGCAGTTTGTATTTATTACATTTTAAGAATAAAGTGGCAATAAAGTACAGTTGTACAACAAAACAGAAATTTTAAATTTCTAAAATTCCACCGATCAATAAGGGACGCCCTGATGCTTTCTTTTGGTGCTTCCTTTGAGTTCCACTGCTTCCTTAATTACAGCAGGAAACACTTGACATAAAAATTGCAAAGGCCCTGTGCTGACTTTGTTCCAATAGAGTTTAGAGTAAATAAAAATGGTCTTAAAAACTTCTGCCAAAGATTATAATAGAGACTTTGATTCTGAGCTGCACTGTAATTTGGAGGAAGTCAACTATAAAATACTCTTTCTGGCACTGCCGTCTCTAATGAAACTGTTTTAGAGTGGAAAATTTCAATTGATAGTCCCTCTAGTTTGTTCTGTCTCATCCTGAGTTGCTATTTGTTTGTGTGGGTGTTTGTGGGTTGTGCACTAGTCCTAGAGGTGGAATGGGGATTTTTATACCTCTCAGTCATGCATGAGGATAAAATGATATGGCTCTTCTGACTCCTTCAAAGGATCCTCACTGAATCCATGTGTACTGCGCTCCCTGTGTGAAAGATATGCTTGGCTCTGAGTAGAGATAGTCACACTCATCTGTAAATTTGCTTTGAGGAACTGGAAGAATGGGAAACATTATAGTTTACAACAAAATAAAAATGCAGAAGATGCTGTATGCTTGGAAAGATTGTTCCAAGGTTTAGAAGCTTTTTTTTTTTTGGTTTAGACTTTTAAATTTATATCTTTTTAATGTAAAGAAGTGTTTCTGTCTTAACAGGGTATCCTGAAGTGTGGTATAGAAAGAATGAACACATCCTTAGTACACCCTGATCACTCAGTCCTATTTCATCAAAGGCAGAGTACACAGTGCTATAGGTAAAACTGTCAATTTTTAGATAGTGGACGTGTATATATAAAAGTGACCCAGATTATAAACCCACTATGTCATTTACATATGGAGTGTCCATTGCACTTTGTCTCTGCCTTTTTCTTCAATCCAACATGGTGTTATTTATTATTTTTTAAAAAATGAGATATAATTAACGTATTAGTTGCAGGTATACAACGTAATGCTTTGATATTTGTATATATTGCAAAATGATCACCACAAATACCAAATGATCTCAGTTATATGTGGAATCTAAAACAACAACAGCAATAACAGCAGCAAAATGAACTCATAGATATAGAGAACAGATTGGTGGTGGCTAGGGGTAGGGAATGGGGGGTAGAAAAATGGGTGAAGGTGGTTAAAAGGTACAGACTTCCAGTTATAAAGTAAATAAGTCTTGTGGATGTAATGTACATCGTGGTGACAATAGTTAATAATACTGTATTTTACATTTGGAAGTGGCTAAGGGAATAGATCTTAAAAGTTCTCATCACACACACACAATTTATAACTATGTATGGTGTTGGATGTTAATGAGACTTATTATGGTATCTCTGCCTTCCTAGCAAACAGTGTAGTACTTTGTCTGACAGTAGTAGGGTTCTAGTCTCTTTGTTGCTCACCACTCCTACCACCAAAATTACCTGTGACACAGAATTTCAGATTTGAAGTAATTAAACATTTCAATTCAAATTGGGCAGTTTCTATTTACCCTCCTATTAAATAGTCACAATTTGACTTCAAGGAGTAAATTGTTTCTGATTAAACGAGGTGAATTGAACATGCTGATTTGTCTTGATTTCCTCTCTGATAGTTTTGTTATAGAGTCTGTTCTTTTTTTTATAGAAGGGATGTCTTCTCTTATCCCTTGGCTTGACAAACCTGTTCACATAACTAGATGGGAATGGAAAGGGATTTGTTGTTTGTTATACAACATCACTCAATTCTTTGAATTTTTCAGAGTTATATGCCAAAAATCACATAGTGATCTGTCACCAAAATTTTTTGTTTGTTATACAACATCACTCAATTCTTTGAATTTTTCAGAGTTATATGCCAAAAATCACATAGTGATCTGTCACCAAAATTTTTTTTTCACTGATTTTTCAAATTACAGCTCAATTAGGTCCTCCTTTAGTTGTGTTGGAAACAAAGGCTTGGAAACTACTTGCAATCATATTTATTGACAAGTCAAGAAAACCATTTATTGTATCAACATCTACATAACACTTCAAATTGTCCCTTTGTCTCAGATGTTTTTCGAAGTTAAGTACACCCTAAGAAGACACCATATGGTGAGAGGTGTGCCTTTCTTTTGTGAAAGTAGAAAGATGATTATAAAACGGAAAGGAGGGAGGTGAATCAACATGGCTTGGAGGTGCATTTTTAGGCAGACCAGTTTTAGGAGAGTACAGAGGAAACTTGCGCGTCTAGAAATTGATTCCCTTCAAACAATCCTTGCCTGGGTTCCCCTAGGAAAGTCTCTGGGTATCCCAGGGGAGTACATATCCCAGTTTATAAACTTCTGGTTTAGCACACAGGGTGCTGTCAAATGCAGGATGCTGTAGCAGTCCATACTTCCTTTCTCCCAGTCTACTGAAGAAAGGAGTCTCTAGCTGTAAGAAGTAGAGACTTCCCCAACTTCGTTTGATTATTAATAGCTATGAAAAGTTTTTCGGGGAGACAAGAAAATAAAACATTTTTGACCCAATTTTCAATTCTAAAGTCAACCTCAAATAGTCTTGACCTGGGGTGTTTATGTATTTTCAAGACTTTTAGTTTCCAGAAATATCATTTTCAATGAAAACTTCAGATTCTGGCATATAGTACTTAAATAATCTTTTAAACTTTAGTTGCTAATTTTGGTACAGACCAAGAGAAGTAGGATGCAGACTGAATTTTTGGATCTTTCCCTCCGATGGCTTACTCAGTTCCCCACACAAATAGTTGAAAATATTGTATGCTTTGGAATGATTCTATAAATGTCCATCAATTTAAAATAAACTGTCAAATTAGGTGGGGGTAAAATTTGTGAAAAAGAAAAAAAAAATAGGATTCCACATCCATACTGGTTTGCAAGTATCTTTCATCAACTTTCTCTAAACTTGAAATCCCAAATAATCTATTATGAATATGATTTATGTTTTTAAAAAGGATGAGGAAAGAGGAGAATCAGTTGAGTCATTCAGAGTGAAACCCTTGGCACTACGAAAAAGGACATACCTTTATGCTTTCAATTAAAATAAACGATTTAAGGTAAATGTATCTATGCTCATATCATTAATTTAATTTTTTGTTTAAGTGATCAATTATTGGTCCTGATGTTACCGACCAGGGTTCTTGGTCTCCTGAATCAATAGAAATTGGTCAGAGGCCAGACAAGAAATTCAGGCAAGGCTTTACTGGGGCCCCTGCTGCAGGGGGCGGGAGTGAGAACAAACAACAGATTTCCGTGCTTGCTCGCTCCCTGAGGGGGCTAGCGAGCTTGTTCCTTATATGGGGTGAGGGTAGGGGTGTGTCCAGAGGTCAGGCCAGAGGGGTGGCTTAGGTGTTTTGTCCACCCCTTAGGTGGTGTTGTGTGCAGGGGGCGTTTGCAGTACCCTGCTTTTGCTCCGGGCTCTTCAAAAGTGGCAGTTGGGTTTTTGGGTCTCTTTGTATCTTTTGTCCAGTATTTGCCCCAACTGAACATGCATGCAACTATTTTTAGTCCCATATAGTTTCTTTGTATTTTGTTGCTCAAGGAGAGGTGTGTCTAGGTGCAAGCATTGCAGCGCTGCAGCAAAGGATCTCAGGTCTCAACCTGTCTCACTGACTGCGTTGAACAAGACTTGGTTAGTGTCCTCAAAAGCAAATTATTTGAGTGTACGGACACTGCACTTTGATTTTCCCTTAGTTCCTTGCTTTAACTTAGCTCCATTGTTCTCAAACTTAAGCATACAAAGAATTACTGAATAGTGTGGTATACACAAAACCATGACTATTGTACTTTATTAATTAAATTTTTAAGGGTAATTTTTACCATATAGTACATTTGTATCTTGTGCTGACTAAAAAAGTCAACCCAAATGTAAGAATCTTTTGTCCAGTATTTGCCCCAACTGAACATGCATGCAACTATTTTTAGTCCCATATAGTTTCTATGTATTTTGTTGCTCAAGGAGAGGTGTGTCTAGGTGCAAGCATTGCAGCGCTGCTGCAAAGGATCTCAGGTCTCAACCTGTCTCACTGACTGCGTTGAACAAGACTTGGTTAGTGTCCTCAAAAACAAATTATTTGAGTGTATGGACACTGCACTTTGATTTTCCCTTAGTTCCTTGCTTTAACTTAGCTCCATTGTTCTCAAACTTAAGCATACAAAGAATTACTGAATAGTGTGGTATACACAAAACCATGACTATTGTACTTTATTAATTAAATTTTTAAGGGTAATTTTTACCATATAGTACATTTGTATCTTGTGCTGACTAAAAAAGTCAACCCAAATGTAAGAGCCAAATCGTTGCTTTTATAGTGAGCCACAAGAAACATACTTTAAAAGTGAAGACCATTTCAAAGTGTAGATGTATGGATCTGGATTTTTTAATAATTACTCATTGTCTGGCGGGTCTCCTCGCACTCATTCTTCTTATCTCCTGTCCCTTTTGTATGGTTAACTCTTTTTTTTGGTCTATGCGCAGATTACTGTGAGGTGCAGTTTTTTCTTCTGCCCCGCGCTCTGGGTACTCTCATTATAGAGTTTCATTATTCTCTTCTCATCCATCCCAACTACCTGCGTGGATGTGGCAGAATCCAGAAGGTATCTGTTCCCTCTTTGGATGGATCATCAGTGATCCTTTTATTTTTGTCAGCACATAATTCAGAATCAAAGTGAAGCAGCTTGCGTTTCTTTGTACCCAGGAAATATGTTCTTTGTTACTTTTGTCTAAATCCATGTTACATACTTAAATTGATCACCTTTCTGATTATACCTGTGTTTTGGACTGAATTGTGTCTCTTCCCTCCCCTGCAAATTCATATGTTGAAGTCCTAACACCCAGAAGCTCAGATATGACTATATTTGGAGGTAGGGTCTTTAAAGAGTTAATTGAGGTTAAACAGAGTTATATGCCAAAAATCACATAGTGATCTGTCACCAAAATTTTTTTTTCACTGATTTTTCAAATTACAGCTCAATTAGGTCCTCCTTTAGTTGTGTTGGAAACAAAGGCTTGGAAACTACTTGCAATCATATTTATTGACAAGTCAAGAAAACCATTTATTGTATCAACATCTACATAACACTTCAAATTGTCCCTTTGTCTCAGATGTTTTTCGAAGTTAAGTACACCCTAAGAAGACACCATATGGTGAGAGGTGTGCCTTTCTTTTGTGAAAGTAGAAAGATGATTATAAAACGGAAAGGAGGGAGGTGAATCAACATGGCTTGGAGGTGCATTTTTAGGCAGACCAGTTTTAGGAGAGTACAGAGGAAACTTGCGCGTCTAGAAATTGATTCCCTTCAAACAATCCTTGCCTGGGTTCCCCTAGGAAAGTCTCTGGGTATCCCAGGGGAGTACATATCCCAGTTTATAAACTTCTGGTTTAGCACACAGGGTGCTGTCAAATGCAGGATGCTGTAGCAGTCCATACTTCCTTTCTCCCAGTCTACTGAAGAAAGGAGTCTCTAGCTGTAAGAAGTAGAGACTTCCCCAACTTCGTTTGATTATTAATAGCTATGAAAAGTTTTTCGGGGAGACAAGAAAATAAAACATTTTTGACCCAATTTTCAATTCTAAAGTCAACCTCAAATAGTCTTGACCTGGGGTGTTTATGTATTTTCAAGACTTTTAGTTTCCAGAAATATCATTTTCAATGAAAACTTCAGATTCTGGCATATAGTACTTAAATAATCTTTTAAACTTTAGTTGCTAATTTTGGTACAGACCAAGAGAAGTAGGATGCAGACTGAATTTTTGGATCTTTCCCTCCGATGGCTTACTCAGTTCCCCACACAAATAGTTGAAAATATTGTATGCTTTGGAATGATTCTATAAATGTCCATCAATTTAAAATAAACTGTCAAATTAGGTGGGGGTAAAATTTGTGAAAAAGAAAAAAAAAATAGGATTCCACATCCATACTGGTTTGCAAGTATCTTTCATCAACTTTCTCTAAACTTGAAATCCCAAATAATCTATTATGAATATGATTTATGTTTTTAAAAAGGATGAGGAAAGAGGAGAATCAGTTGAGTCATTCAGAGTGAAACCCTTGGCACTACGAAAAAGGACATACCTTTATGCTTTCAATTAAAATAAACGATTTAAGGTAAATGTATCTATACTCATATCATTAATTTAATTTTTTGTTTAAGTGATCAATTATTGGTCCTGATGTTACCGACCAGGGTTCTTGGTCTCCTGAATCAATAGAAATTGGTCAGAGGCCAGACAAGAAATTCAGGCAAGGCTTTACTGGGGCCCCTGCTGCAGGGGGCGGGAGTGAGAACAAACAACAGATTTCCGTGCTTGCTCGCTCCCTGAGGGGGCTGGCGAGCTTGTTCCTTATATGGGGTGGGGGTAGGGGTGTGTCCAGAGGTCAGGCCAGAGGGGTGGCTTAGGTGTTTTGTCCACCCCTTAGGTGGTGTTGTGTGCAGGGGGCGTTTGCAGTACCCTGCTTTTGCTCCGGGCTCTTCAAAAGTGGCAGTTGGGTTTTTGGGTCTCTTTGTATCTTTTGTCCAGTATTTGCCCCAACTGAACATGCATGCAACTATTTTTAGTCCCATATAGTTTCTTTGTATTTTGTTGCTCAAGGAGAGGTGTGTCTAGGTGCAAGCATTGCAGCGCTGCAGCAAAGGATCTCAGGTCTCAACCTGTCTCACTGACTGCGTTGAACAAGACTTGGTTAGTGTCCTCAAAAGCAAATTATTTGAGTGTACGGACACTGCACTTTGATTTTCCCTTAGTTCCTTGCTTTAACTTAGCTCCATTGTTCTCAAACTTAAGCATACAAAGAATTACTGAATAGTGTGGTATACACAAAACCATGACTATTGTACTTTATTAATTAAATTTTTAAGGGTAATTTTTACCATATAGTACATTTGTATCTTGTGCTGACTAAAAAAGTCAACCCAAATGTAAGAGCCAAATCGTTGCTTTTATAGTGAGCCACAAGAAACATACTTTAAAAGTGAAGACCATTTCAAAGTGTAGATGTATGGATCTGGATTTTTTAATAATTACTCATTGTCTGGCGGGTCTCCTCGCACTCATTCTTCTTATCTCCTGTCCCTTTTGTATGGTTAACTCTTTTTTTTGGTCTATGCGCAGATTACTGTGAGGTGCAGTTTTTTCTTCTGCCCCGCGCTCTGGGTACTCTCATTATAGAGTTTCATTATTCTCTTCTCATCCATCCCAACTACCTGCGTGGATGTGGCAGAATCCAGAAGGTATCTGTTCCCTCTTTGGATGGATCATCAGTGATCCTTTTATTTTTGTCAGCACATAATTCAGAATCAAAGTGAAGCAGCTTGCGTTTCTTTGTACCCAGGAAATATGTTCTTTGTTACTTTTGTCTAAATCCATGTTACATACTTAAATTGATCACCTTTCTGATTATACCTGTGTTTTGGACTGAATTGTGTCTCTTCCCTCCCCTGCAAATTCATATGTTGAAGTCCTAACACCCAGAAGCTCAGATATGACTATATTTGGAGGTAGGGTCTTTAAAGAGTTAATTGAGGTTAAAAGAGGTCAGTGGGGTGGGCCCTAATCTAATATGACTGGTGTCCCTATAAGAAGAGGAGATTAGGATACAGACATGTACATACAGAGAGAAGACTATGAGAAGGTATAGAGAGAAAATGGCCAACTGTAAGCCTAAGACAGAGGCTGGAGCAAATCCTTCCCTCACAGTCCTCAAAAGAAACCAGCCCTGTTGACAACATGATGTTGGACTTCCAGCCTCTGGAACTATGAGACAATACATTTCTGTTTAAGCCATCCAGTCTTCAATACTTGTTATGGCAGCCCTAGCACACTAATACAACCTGTTTGCAACTCCTGATGCTTTTTTTTCCCCACTTGGTCCTGCTAAAGCTGAAGATGGTTTTTATGAGACGTGTAGGGTCACTGAGAATAAACGATTTAACAATATGAGGGTCATAGGGAGTGGAGATTGGAAGCCAGAGGTTCAAAAAGGTAGATAAAAATAAAAGCAAATGGAAAATGTGATTAAAGGACTAGTGAGGAGAAATAATTACGGCAGTAAGTCAATGATCTCTACTGGTAAGTATCGAGCTTTTCTTTTGTTAAGTCTGATTAGTAATCAACTTAATTCCTACCTCTCCATCTGACACTACTTGGGGTAGAAAACTGAACCTTTTAAGCTGGTGATCAACTCTGATGTTACTACTGTAACTGTTTTGGGGCTCCATGAACCAGCCCTATAAGATGGCAGGCCTAATTGATAAATGTTGTGTGTGTTCTGACTGCTCTACTGACCAGGTGGTCCCCTATCTCTCTCCCTCTCCTTGGACCTCCCTATTCCCTGAGACACAACAATATTGAAATTAGGCCAATTAATAACCCTACAATGGCCTCTAAGTGTTCAAGTGAAAGAAGAGTCATACATCTCTCACTTTAAATCAAAAGCTAGAAATGATTAAGCTTAGTGAGAAAGGTAAGTCAAAAGCCCAAGGTGGGATGAAAGCAAAGCCTCTTGTGCCAAACAGGCAGCCAAGTTGTGAATGCAAAGGACAAGTCCTTGAAGGAAATGAAAATTGCTAATCCAGTGGACACATGAATGATAAGAAAGTGAAACAGGCTTATCGCTGATATGGAGAAAGTTTCAGTGATCTGGACAGAAGATCAAGCCAGCCATGACATTCCCTTAAGCCAAAGCCTAATCCAGAGCAAGGCCCTAAGTCTCTTCAATTTTATGAAAGCTGAGAGAGGTGAGGAAGCTGCAGAGTTTGGTTCACGAGGTTTAAGATGTCATCTTCATAACATAAAAGTGCAAGGTGAAGCAGCAAGTGCTGTTGTAGAAGCTGCAGCAAGTTAACCAGAAGATCTAGTTAAGATAATGCCTGAAGGTGGCTACACTAAAAAACAGATTTTCAATGTAGACAGAGCAGCCTTGTATTGGGAGAAGATGCCATCTAGGACTTTCATAGCTAGAGAGGAGAAGTCAATGCCTGGTTTCAAAGCTTCAAAGGACAGGCTGACTCTCTTGTTAGGAGCTAATGCAGCTGGTGACTTTAAGCTGAAGCCAATGCTCATTTACCATTCAGAGAATCCTAGGGCCCTTAAGAATTATGTGAAATCTACTCTGCCTCTGTTCTGTCAATGGCCATGACTATTGTACTTTATTAATTAAATTTTTAAGGGTAATTTTTACCATATAGTACATTTGTATCTTGTGCTGACTAAAAAAGTCAACCCAAATGTAAGAGCCAAATCGTTGCTTTTATAGTGAGCCACAAGAAACATACTTTAAAAGTGAAGACCATTTCAAAGTGTAGATGTATGGATCTGGATTTTTTAATAATTACTCATTGTCTGGCGGGTCTCCTCGCACTCATTCTTCTTATCTCCTGTCCCTTTTGTATGGTTAACTCTTTTTTTTGGTCTATGCGCAGATTACTGTGAGGTGCAGTTTTTTCTTCTGCCCCGCGCTCTGGGTACTCTCATTATAGAGTTTCATTATTCTCTTCTCATCCATCCCAACTACCTGCGTGGATGTGGCAGAATCCAGAAGGTATCTGTTCCCTCTTTGGATGGATCATCAGTGATCCTTTTATTTTTGTCAGCACATAATTCAGAATCAAAGTGAAGCAGCTTGCGTTTCTTTGTACCCAGGAAATATGTTCTTTGTTACTTTTGTCTAAATCCATGTTACATACTTAAATTGATCACCTTTCTGATTATACCTGTGTTTTGGACTGAATTGTGTCTCTTCCCTCCCCTGCAAATTCATATGTTGAAGTCCTAACACCCAGAAGCTCAGATATGACTATATTTGGAGGTAGGGTCTTTAAAGAGTTAATTGAGGTTAAAAGAGGTCAGTGGGGTGGGCCCTAATCTAATATGACTGGTGTCCCTATAAGAAGAGGAGATTAGGATACAGACATGTACATACAGAGAGAAGACTATGAGAAGGTATAGAGAGAAAATGGCCAACTGTAAGCCTAAGACAGAGGCTGGAGCAAATCCTTCCCTCACAGTCCTCAAAAGAAACCAGCCCTGTTGACAACATGATGTTGGACTTCCAGCCTCTGGAACTATGAGACAATACATTTCTGTTTAAGCCATCCAGTCTTCAATACTTGTTATGGCAGCCCTAGCACACTAATACAACCTGTTTGCAACTCCTGATGCTTTTTTTTCCCCACTTGGTCCTGCTAAAGCTGAAGATGGTTTTTATGAGACGTGTAGGGTCACTGAGAATAAACGATTTAACAATATGAGGGTCATAGGGAGTGGAGATTGGAAGCCAGAGGTTCAAAAAGGTAGATAAAAATAAAAGCAAATGGAAAATGTGATTAAAGGACTAGTGAGGAGAAATAATTACGGCAGTAAGTCAATGATCTCTACTGGTAAGTATCGAGCTTTTCTTTTGTTAAGTCTGATTAGTAATCAACTTAATTCCTACCTCTCCATCTGACACTACTTGGGGTAGAAAACTGAACCTTTTAAGCTGGTGATCCATTTTTCTGTGACTGTTATTATTTTCTTATAATAGTAATAAACATCTATAAATTAATGAAAATTCTTAGGGCAAAATATTGGAACAAGGGAAGACACAGCAGGGAACTAAATAGACAATATAAATTGCGCATAGTAGTTATGAAACAGCATTAAAAACTAAGGATTTTAAATTGAATTGAATCATAATGTTTTAGAGTAGCAGTTAATTTGGCATTCTCTGTATGCCATGGATTATAATATTTCATATTTGTGAATGTTATGTGGCTCTCACTTTAAGAAGTTGTCTCTCTTCATAGCTTGCTCCAAGATATTTATAATAATATTGTTTCTGTTGCTTAGATTCAAGTAAAACTAATCTGCTGTAAATTAGATTAATAGAAGGGATCTCAAATATCTGGGTACTAGTGACACAAGAGATTTTTTATTTTCCTCCTTGTATTTATCTGTTTTTTGAAAATTTTCTACTTGGAGCAGAAAAATTCAAAGAGGAAAGTAAAAATTACTTGAAATCCTACCATCCATAAATAATCCTAGTTAGCATTTTGGTCATTTTCTTTCTTCTCCATTTTCCTGTGCATTATTCCTATTTTTAAAGTAATTATTCCTATTTTAACAAAGCTCCACTGTTTTAAAAAGCTGTTTCTAACACACTACTGTTTTAAAGTTAACCAACAAGTACCATGTGGGCCCTTCCCTCATAGCGTTCCAGTTGTCTTCATATTTCCCTTATAAACTGCAAACTCTTTGAGGGTGCAGACCACACCCCTCTACATCTTCCATGTATCCCCAGGACTTAGCTCAGTACTTGCTGACATATGTCACTTATTTTAGTGATCATTTATGGTAAGTCCCAAGAGTATGTTTGCCCATCGATTCAATTAATATTTACTGAGTGCCTACTAAGTGCTAGTCAGTAAGTTACCATATTCAGCACGTATTCTGTTACAGAAATTCATTTGAGTTCTGGAAAAGGCCTGAATAGTGAGTTTTTAAAAAAGATTTAAAAGTCACTAACCTTCATTGAGTTTTGCCATCCTCGGACAGCAGGGTGATTAGTAGGTATCAATCAGGAATATGTTCAACGGCAAGTAACAGAAAACCAAATGAATAGTGGCTTAAACCATAACAACACTTATTATTTATTTCACAAGTAGTCTGGAGGTAGGCAATTCTATTTTATTGTAATATCAGCGTCCTTATCTCTATAATTTTTTGGGTCTTTTCCTCATGGTACCAAAATGACTACCCTAGATCCATGCACAGTAGCTTTATAAAGCCATCCCAAACAGAAAGGAAAAAGATGGATGCAAAAAATGACATTTTTTTTTTAATCTGGGAGGAGAACATTTCCAGAACTTTCCAGTAGACTTTCTTTTATATCTTGTTGCCCAGAACTGCATCAATGAACATGCCTAGTTACAAGGGAGAGAGTGGGAAAGAATAGATTTGACTTTCCTAACTTCTGTGGGCGACAGGCAAGGGAGAAGGGTTTGGAATGGCTTCTGGTAGCCAGTCAGCAGTGTCCAGCACAGAGCTTTAGTGATGAGCTGTCTGGCTCTGGATGTGGATAGTCTGAGTTCAGATTTGCTACATAGCTGCTGTGTGACCCTACATAAATTCTGTATCATCTCTCTGATTCTTGCTTTTTTCATCCTGGTGGAACATATGTCTGCTTTGTAGATTGTTGTGAGGATTGAATGAAATACTTTAAAGCATTTAGTACAAGGCCTGGCACATAGTAAGTGTTAATGTGCTAACTTAGTGCCTGGTAGCTTAGATGCAACATACATGAGTATGCCCAGCTTTCTGTAGGAGAACTGCCATACCCAAGTCCTGAGCTAGATGTAGAGTTGGATTAATTGGACAAGGCATCCTAGAGAGATTAAATTTTGGGGGGTGAGTTTTGAAAGAGGGGAGAAACATCTGGACACATTTAAGGAAAGTACAAAGTACTCTCTAAAAACATAGTATTATAATTACAATCATCACTACCAGGGCAATAGTAGCCAGTTGTGACTTTGAATAAGTGAGAGAAGCCAACAGCATTGCTTGTTTATTTAGCTGACAAGCTCTTAGGAGCAGGCGAGGCATTTTTTTTTTTTGCTATAAAACCAAGCAAAAGCTGGCCTGGCCTGAGAAGTCGATACCTCAGATTTGGTTTTGTCTTTAACTTCCACTTACTTTCTCTTGCTCATTTTTTGGAACCTCAGGTACAATACCAAGTGTGCACACTAGGATTTTCTTTTTTAATGGAAAGATCTTTGCCTTCAATTCTAAGTCAGAAATTAATTTCAGATTTATTTCTGTTCATCTCCTAAACCTTTTCAAAAGTGAGTTTGAGTATTTCTTCTCCTTGAAATTGGAATCTCTGTCTTGTACTGCCAGAAAATGACTATTTCACCACAATTCACAGGCATTTACATAAGGTTATAACTGTTAAATTCTTTCTTACAAAGTCTCCTTTCCCCTCAGTCAAACTTGAGACTGAGAGCTTTGACCTTGGCTGGAATCTTCCGGAACTGGATGTACACTTAGGGAGTGGGTGAGGGTGATCTCAGGCTACAGTCTGTGGAGAGGGGTTTGAGGTTCCAGTCCTTAGTGAGGTTGTTGACTCAGGGAAGGGAAGAAGTCTGAAGTTTCAGGGCCAAATGCAAGAGCATGGAGCAGGAACCAGATCCCGAAGTCCTATGGCAGGGAGCAGGGGGCTCAAGAAGGAAGCTGGGAGATGGGACCCAAGGAAATTAAGAAATTGTAGTGGGGGCTGTGGGCAGAAGGCTAGAGCATTTCAAAGGAGATACGAACAAGGGTTTGAAGTATCTGCAGGATTGGAACTGTCTGAAAATTGTCCTTATTTTTTGTGTGTTCTTCTAAATGAAGAGGAATGATATTCCAAAAGGAAACTCAACGTTTCATTTTAAAAATATGAGATAAGCATGCTACAGTAGAGAGAGGAATACTTTTGGAGTCAGAAAGACATAGGTTTGAATCTCAGTTATGCCTTATGTGAACTCAAGAAGTGAATTTCTCTGTGTCTCACTTTCCTCATCCAAGAATGGGGCAAATAAATACCTCCTTTGCAGGACTGTTTGCACATATTTGAGACTCTGTGAATGGTAACTGATGTGTATTTACTTTGATCTTTGTGCAAAGCATATGCTGCTTAAGTCTTTTTTGTCTGTTTTTCTTTCTCTAGTTTTATTTTTCCAGCCTGTTGAGATATAACTGACAAATAACACCATGTAAGTTTAAGGTGTACAATAGTGATGATTTTAGATATGTGTATATTATGAAGTGATTATTATAATAAGATTAGTTAACACATCCTTAAGATTTAATTCTCAAAGTACATCAACCAAAAATACGTAAATATACAGCTCAAAATAAGCAGAGATAGCCTAAACTAATTGGAAGGGAAAACAAGGAATGTATTTCCAGACCATAAATCACTTTCTTGTTCAATTAAACTAATTTATTTTAAATAGTAACCTGTTCTTAAATTCATGAATTTTTACAGTGAAAATGAGCACTGATCCACCTATTCATAACCCCGAAAATGAGGCTTCCCCTTTAAAGAAACCATGATCTGGACAACTGAGAATTTTTATAAAAATGGAAACTCTAACCCAGAGCATTTTTACTTCTCCAGAATACTTACTTTTCTTATCTAATTCAAGAATTCAGGACAAACTCAGGAAACTGCATCATTACTTTGACATTGACAAATGCTAGAAGGACAGGTGAGATATTATGAGTACTTTTTTTAATGATTGATCATTTAAAATTTAGTCAACTTCTTTAACCTTTGACCAGATGTCCTTACTGTTTTAAACCTTACTACTGCACATAAGAATTATATTTTAGAGGAATGAAAAGATTTTTAAAGGGGTTGATTATGTTACCCTTTCCCACCTAACATGTGTGGTAGCTTTATTGGTGTTGCCCTCATTAGTGGCTGTTTGTTTTTGTTTTATCTTAAGTGGGCTCTTTGCATCTATCCAAGATTATATTCCAAGGTCAAGTATCAATAATGATCAGATTTCTAAGCCAAGACAACCCACTAAAGCCTATTTGACATATAATACGTAACTGACTTAATTGAAGATTTAATAATACTATAGAACTCAACTCTCCTGTCATCACCCATTTACATTTTACTCCCTCCCTCAACACTTGACTTGTCATTCAAGACCCAGTTCAGATTTCAGTTATTCTGGGATACCCATCCTGTGTGGGCCTAGTTCACTTGTTTGTGAAATGGGATTAAAAATCTGATGCATAGAGTGTTTTGAAGATTAAATGAGTTCATGCATGCTGGGCGTGATAAACCGTTATGACTGTAGCACATCAGACTATCCTGCCGTTACAGGCATACCTCATTTTATTGTGCTTCACTTTATCGAGCTTCAAGGATATTGTTTTTTTTTTTACAAATTGAAGGTTTGTGGCAACCCTCCATGGAGCAGTTTATTGGCACCATTTTTTCCAACAGCATTTGTTCACTTCATGTCTCTGTATCACACTTTGGTAACTCTTGCAATATTTCAGACTTTTTCATTATTGTATTTATTATATGATCTGTGATCAGTGAACTCTGATGTTACTACTGTAACTGTTTTGGGGCTCCATGAACCAGCCCTAAAAGATGGCAGGCCTAATTGATAAATGTTGTGTGTGTTCTGACTGCTCTACTGACCAGGTGGTCCCCTATCTCTCTCCCTCTCCTTGGACCTCCCTATTCCCTGAGACACAACAATATTGAAATTAGGCCAATTAATAACCCTACAATGGCCTCTAAGTGTTCAAGTGAAAGAAGAGTCATACATCTCTCACTTTAAATCAAAAGCTAGAAATGATTAAGCTTAGTGAGAAAGGTAAGTCAAAAGCCCAAGGTGGGATGAAAGCAAAGCCTCTTGTGCCAAACAGGCAGCCAAGTTGTGAATGCAAAGGACAAGTCCTTGAAGGAAATGAAAATTGCTAATCCAGTGGACACATGAATGATAAGAAAGTGAAACAGGCTTATCGCTGATATGGAGAAAGTTTCAGTGATCTGGACAGAAGATCAAGCCAGCCATGACATTCCCTTAAGCCAAAGCCTAATCCAGAGCAAGGCCCTAAGTCTCTTCAATTTTATGAAAGCTGAGAGAGGTGAGGAAGCTGCAGAGTTTGGTTCACGAGGTTTAAGATGTCATCTTCATAACATAAAAGTGCAAGGTGAAGCAGCAAGTGCTGTTGTAGAAGCTGCAGCAAGTTAACCAGAAGATCTAGTTAAGATAATGCCTGAAGGTGGCTACACTAAAAAACAGATTTTCAATGTAGACAGAGCAGCCTTGTATTGGGAGAAGATGCCATCTAGGACTTTCATAGCTAGAGAGGAGAAGTCAATGCCTGGTTTCAAAGCTTCAAAGGACAGGCTGACTCTCTTGTTAGGAGCTAATGCAGCTGGTGACTTTAAGCTGAAGCCAATGCTCATTTACCATTCAGAGAATCCTAGGGCCCTTAAGAATTATGTGAAATCTACTCTGCCTCTGTTCTGTCAATGGAACAACAAAGCCTGGATGACAGCACATCTGTTTACAGCGTGGTTTACTAAATATGTTAAGCCCACTGTTGAGACCTCCTGCTCAGAAAAAAAGATTCCTTTCAAAATACGACTGCTGATTGACAATGCACCTGGTTACCCAAGAACTCTGACGGAGATGTATGATGAGATTAATGTTGTTTTCATGTCTGCTAGCACAATATCCTTTCTGCAGCCCATGGATCAAGGAGTAATTTCAATTTTCAAGTCTATTATTTAAGAAATATATTTAAGAAATAAGATTCTTATTATTTGATAGGATTCACTATTCTATATGTCATTAAGAACATTTGTGATTCATGGGAAGAGTCAAAATATAAACATTAACAGAAGTTTGGAAGAAGTTGATTCCAACCCTCATGGATGACTCTGAGGGGTTCGAGACTTCAGTGGAGGAATGAACTGCAGATGTGGTGAAAATAGCAAGAGAAGTAGAATTAGAAGTGGGGCCTGAAGATGTGACTGAATTGCTGAACTCTCATGGTAAAATTTTAATGGTTGAGGAGTTGTATCTTATGGATTAGCAAAGAAAGTGGTTTCTTGAGACTGAATCTACTCCTGGTGAAGGTGTTGTGGAGATTGTTGACGGTAAAGGATTTAGAATATTACATAAACTTAATTGATAAAGTAGTGACAAGGTTTGAGGGGATTGACTCCAATTCTGAAAGAAGTTCTCTCAGTAAAATGCTATCAAACAGCATTACATGCTGCAGAGAAATTGTTCATGAAAGAAAGAGTCAGTTGATGTAAACTTCATTGTTGTCTTATTTTAAGAAACTGCCACAGCCACCAACCTTCAGCACCCACCACCCTGCAGTCAACATCAACGTCAATGTCAACATCAAGGCAAGACCCTCCACTAGCAAAAAGATTACTCACTGAGGGCTCAGATTGTGGTTAGCACTTTTTTTTAGCAATAAAGTATTTTTAAATTAAGGTATTACTTTTTTTAATATAATGCTATTGCACACTTAATAGACTACAATTATGTTGTAAACATAACTTCTTTATGCACCAGGAAAGCAAAAAATTCATGTAACTCACTTTATTATGATATTTGCTTTATTGCCATAGTCACCTTATTGCGATGATCTGGAACCAAACCCACAGTATCTCTGAGGTTTGCCTGTATTTCCTCTTGGTTTTAAATAATTTGAGGGCAGGGACTTTGTAACCTTACAACAGCCTGGGGCCTGTTACCTAATAAGCATTCTGTATTTGTTGCATAAAATAATTGTATGAAACTCCTTCATGTCTGGCAGCTGGCATGCTGACCACCCTCCTCTCAGTTTTATTCCTCTGGCCTTTGAAACACAGTGGAATCCTCCATGCTTCATATGGGGGTTCTGGAAGTTGTGTGTGTGTGTGTGCGTGTGTGCGCGCGCGCGCGTGCGTGCAGGAGTATAGGGTAAAGACAGAGACTGCTTTCTCACCCCTGGGCCTTTGCATATATTCCCTTTTCCTAGAACAGTCAAGTTCCCTCACCCTCTCTTCACATGGCCTGGCATTTACTAGGTTTCCTTCTACTGGCTCAGACTTCATTTCATTTGTTTTTTTGAATTGTCCCCCTACTCTACTCTCAAGTCTTGATGTACCTCCTCTGTGATCGCAAAGCATGGTGTGTTTACCCCTTTCTGAGCGCAGGCAAATGTCTATATGGTTCATTTAAGGATAAAACTTTGCTAAACACTACAGTAGCGAATGATGCCATGCACTGCACTAGGTGCTTTACTGGCTTTGTCTTATTTAATCTTTAATAGAAGCTCTATTATTTCCCCCCTTTTACAAATGAAGAAACTGAGGATAATAGTGATTAAACAACTTGTTGAAACTTATAGAGTAAAAGTAGCAATAGAAGACTTAAACTGAATCTTACTGATTCCAGAGGGTGGGATGAGTGGAAAACCCACTGGTAACATGGTCTCAAAAATCATTAGAAACAGCAGGACATTTTTAAAAGAACCAGCCCTTGTAAAACTAACTTAAACTTTGGTGGACATAAGCCACAGAAGTGTGATAGAAATTCTTTAGTACAATTTTAGTTTTTCCCCTCATGTGATATATCAAAAGTACATTTAGAAAACACAGCACTTTTTTGCCAAGTGCACAGCTGCTTGTGGACCTACCCATAGGTGTTTGTTAATTATTCCGTGACAGGTCAGCCCCATACCTAGAGCTGTCTACCATGATTATCACAGACCCAGCAGAACGGCTGAATATTAAATACGAGCATAAAACTAGCTTTGGAAAATATGGGCATCCAGAAGCACATAGAATCAAAGTTCAATATTCTTTTAGTGAATTTGAATTTTGTTTAGAAGTAACTCGAATGAGAGTTACCATAGAAATGATCAGATTAGATTATGAGAAGGGAAAAAAGAGGCTTCCCAAATGTAATCAGCTGTGACATCAAGGAGTGGCAGTACTGGTACTACTTGGTGATATTTTGCCTAAGCACTATTTACACTATTTACAATAGCCGGGACATGGAATCCACCTAAGTGTCCATCGACAGATGAATGGATAAAGAAGATGTGGCACATATATAAAATGGAACATTACTCAGCCATAAAAAGGAAAGAAATTGAGT
>NC_041217.1:119553341-119585237 GCF_002837175.3 Physeter macrocephalus
AGCTCGGCGCTTTGTGACCACCTAGAGGGGTGAGATAGGGAGGGTGGGAGGGAGAGGCAAGAGGGAGGAGATATGGGGATATATGTATATGTGTAGCTGATTCACTTTGTTATACAGCAGAAACTAACACACCATTGTAAAGCAATTATACTCCAATAAAGATGTTAAAAAAAAAATCTGGTCATACCATTTCCCAGCTTAAAACCCTTCACTGCTGTTACAGAACCATCCAGTCCCAGGAGCATGGGGCACACCATCTTACAGGCCCTTCCTTTGATTTTTAAACAATTTTCCTTTACTGAGCCAAAATATCCTCCCAGAATTTTCAATCATCATCTGTGATGGTCCTACCTTCTTAGCATCCTTTATAGGCTGATTGTTCACTTATCTGAGGCCCTACATGCCTTTCATTCCCTGGGCTGAGCTCCACTGGACAGTTGTGCCGCACAGAACATAGTTCAGTTTAGTGATTAAAGCAGAGCGGTCCCTCATTTGAATTCTGAATTTGCCTTTAACTAATTGTGAGCTAGTTATCTAACTTCTCTACATCTCAGTTTACTCGTCTGTGAAGAGGGAGGATAACAGTACTTTGCAGGGTGGTTTTGAGAGTTAAAATATATAGTGCATGTTATAGAGAGAGTTTACGGTACACTACAAAAAAGGGAAATGATCAATAAGTACTAGTGATAAAAATGATTTGTTTCTGGAACTTTCCTGCTGGTCACCTTTCCTCCGAACAGCCTCATGCTCTCCCTTAATTTGGATATTATCTTTCTATTAATGAATATTTTTTAAGTGGCCACAATTTTTTTTGTTGTTGCTATTCAAAGATATAAAATTCTTAAGTCTCCAGAGAAGAGCTTGGAGGCTCAAATCAGTTCTTATAAGGAACTAGTCAACCTTAGTGTGTCTCAGGCCTGCTGATTCCCCATGCACTGTTTTCCTATTGCCTCATCCCTGAACATTGGAAAACTATCTTGCCAGCAGTCAGCATAGTTTGGAGACTAGTTTTGTTTTTACTAGTCACTCCAAGCCATCATATTAAAGGCATAAATAAAATAATATGATGGTTCACATCTGGCTGCATCGTTAGAATAAACTGAGAGATTGTAAATCAATATTTAGCATAATTGCTGAGATATGACAGGTTTGGATGCAAATAAAAAAGAATGAAGAATGTAATATAAAATCATTTATGCTATATAAGTTCAATCACCCTCTATAAAGTGGCAGGCAGCAGAGATTCATGGTTTAATTTTAGTTGGCAGAGAGTTTTCTTATAAAGGCTTGGAAAATAATTGACCCTTATGTCAATTGCTCTTCAGTATTGGTCGTTCTTCAAGTTTCCTCAAAAGGTTTTTTTCCTGTCTCCCTGGGAACTTTTTTTTCTAATGCAATTTTGTAGCACACTGCAAAAGCACTTACTTGACAAAACCAAAACAACAAAACTAACATTGTCAGCAATGTGTGCTCATCCACACTGAGCATTCTGCATTTTAAAAAAAGTCCAAATATATAAAGCATGATTTTGGGTCTGTTTTGTTATAGATTATTTTCAGTTATTATCCTGAAGCAGAAGAAATGTGATTCTTACACATGGATTTTTTTTTTAAAGGTTATAGGTCAAGGAATTGGACCAATATATTTTGTTTTTATTAACTGATTAATCATTCATTCAACCAGTTTTGGCTGAGTGTTTACCATGGGCATGGCTCCATTCTACAACTTGTGAGAAGCATACAGGAAAGAATCTTATATGAATCTAAAGGGAGTGATTAAACATGGGTGAAGGAAATTCTGGTGGAAGGTAGCAAGACAAGGACCCTAAGAAAGGGATAAGGACAATTTTATGGGAACTCCTGTGACATTCTGCATTTTCTTTTTGAGGACTTTGATCTGAGTTTACGAATCATGCCTACTTCTAGAACCTCAGTTTCCTGAATATAAAAGGAGGGAGTTGCCTAGACCTTTTCACATATGAATTTCTATAATCCAATGATGTAATAGCTCCAGGTAAATCTATTTCCAGGCCAGGAAACTTAGATCATCCACTTCAGGAAGCAGTCACAGCATTTTACTTCATGGTGATAATAATTGTAAAGAGAAGAAGGTTGAATTCTCCAGGGTCAGGCATATTTTAAGGGGTAGAGTTAGAATTTCACCTCAAGCCTTCTGGCTCTAAATTTCATCCTTTTTTTTACTTTGGGCAGGAAATGTTAGAGATTTATTTGCCTTAAATAATTACAGGAAAATCATTGCGCCTCTTAAGAGTTAAGGTGTCTGGTCACATATTTCTTAAATTTTCTCACTCTTAAATAACAGACATGCAGTTTTTAATGATAAAAAGCTTTTTCTGGTTATTAGTGTTGCTTTCAGATATTTTATTTGAGGAAGTTGTTTCAATTTAGATTTTATTAAGTTATTTGCTAAGACTCTTACTGAGATTCAAAATCTTCAACTTGGGTGGCTTGAGTGTGATGAGTTTCTTCATAGAGTGGGAATTCGGTGGATTCTTGCAAATCTTTTCTGATGGACAGTAAGAGAGGCGTTTGGGTTGGTGGATGGAACTCCATTCCTCATGAACTGTAACATGAAAGCAATCAAGCCACAGTATCCTGTGATTTGTTTAACTTTCTTTCCCAGTACAAGCACTTAATATGTGAGTGGCAGAAACATTTTATCTGGCTGGAAGCCTGCCTTAGCAGTGGAAATTTGATATAGACCCTCCCTGGACACTATCAAACTCTACAAATTGCAGATTTCGTGACCTCTGAAATGCAAAGCACCTCTGCATTAGGCTTCTCATCCTTAGTAATAAAACTGTGCTCATTCACCTAAGTCTCACTTGATTCTGTTAAGCATAAAGTAGTGTAATCAGTTTTTCCAGATTGGTAGGTGAGTTGAACCTTTCCATTTGTGGCAATGTAAAGAGATATCTTGCATAACATTTCTTAAAATGCTGCTGAAAAATGTCATTGCATTTGTTGGAGTCCTTATGTTTTTTTTATTAGGGATAGGAAACAGTTGAATAAGAATATGAGCCCCTTTGGTCAAATACGACATACAAAAGATGAATTTCTGGATTAAAAGGATGTAAAGCATACATGTTGGCTCATATAATGAATCATTTTATTTATCCCATGTGATATATCTTGCCACTTATTTTTAAATTTAGTCATTGGTGTGCTGGTAAACTGGCTTTTCAGAAAAGATAAAAGAGCCCTGATTTGTAGTGTTGGCCAATTTCTGTGGTGTAAATACTCCCAAGCTGGCCAATTTCAAGCTGACAATGGCTTGCAAAATTCCTGAACATTTTAACAATTGTCTTAGGAGAGCCAGTATAGGCAAGCTCCAAAACACCACTGTTAGTGCTTTTTAAGTATACTTTTATAAGCTCTCTAATTGTTTTATGCATAAAATCCTTTTCTCTAACCTCATTTTGAGGCTTTTAATGGTGGGCACCCTGCCATATTCTTCTATATGCCTTCTTTTTTCTCTTTCCCAGGTGTGTCTAACTATGTGTAGTAGTAAACAAGCATGGAAATCTATTTCATTAATACTAAATGATTTTTTTTTCACATTTCACAATACTAAAATCATTCGCAGGTTACAGTCAATGGTATGTCATAGTATAATTGGTAAAACTTTCTTCTTTCTTAGTGTTCTATATAATAATTATCTGAATTTAATGAAATGTGTTAAGTGCTGAATAGATGGTGTTTGACATGAATATAATTATGTCCTATGGGATAATCTGTCTTTTCACAAATTAGATTCACCTAAAGCAAGTTACTTCTCTATTATTATCCTTATGAGAAAAAAATGTAAATTGTTTGAAATGCTCCTTGGTGTACCTCTTGTTCTTTTGTCTTAGTGCTTACATGTGGCATATCAAAATTAGATCAGCAAAGTAGGTCCCAACTTGTTTTGTACATCCTGGTGTGGCTCCAAGAACTGCCTTCCTCCACCTGGGAAGTGTACTTTTTGAAAGTGGGGATCATTGGCATGATAAATCACTGGACAATATACATCATAGCCCAAATGCCATCACATTCAGTGTCCAATGTTTCTGCTTCCTGACATTTGGATATAGAAAGACCTTGTGGTAGGCAGGATAATGGCCTCTGCAAGATGTCCATGTCTTAATCCTCAGGACGTGTGAATATGTTACTTTACATGGCACGGGAGGGATTAAGGTTGCAGATGGAATTAAGGTTGCTTAGCAGCTGATCTTAAAATAAGAAGATTATTCTGGATTAATCTGAGTGGACCCAATGTAAGTAAGCACAAGTGTCCCTAAATGGGAAAGAGGGAGGTAGAGGAACCAGAATCAGAGAGATGGCATCATGAGAAATTCTTGACTGGCTTTGGCAATGGACGGGGGCCAGGAGCCAAGGAATATAGGCAGGGAATGTGGGCAGCCTCTAGAATGTGGAAAAGGAAAGAAAAAGAATCCTCCCTCAGAGCCTCCAGAAGGAATGCAGCCCTGCCGACACCTGAATATTAACCTAGTGAGACCTGTATCAGACTTCTGACATCCAGAACTATAAGATGATAAATTTGTGTTGTTTCCAAGCTACTAGCATGTGATAGTTTTGTACAGAGCAATAATAAATGAATACAAATTTCATTAATTCAGATGGGCTAAGTCACAAGAATTTGAGCTAAATAAAACTGGTTGTGTTAAAAACATTCTTTATGTACTCTCTGAACAAGTGTGCCAGGTAATTTGTAGTATAGATTGCAGAAATATATATATTTAAGAGAGTAAGATGATTTAAAGATTTCAGTACATTGTTTTTATGCTAATGATATGGCTAATTATAAATGACAGGTATGTATTTGCTAATTTTCATCTGAAGAATTTTTATTTAAAGTGTTCTTATCTCTGTACCAGAAATTGGTGGAATTATATCTCTGTGAATATTTAATGATTCACTTTTTTCCATTATTATACTTAGCATCCTTGTCCCCACCTTAGCAAGCCCTTATAAGTGTGTTTCACTGTGATTTGGTGTATGTTATCAGGAACAAGTTTTAGGTTACATAATCTTTGGCAAGTGACTTAACCTAAGTCTTGTTTTCCTCATCTACAAAATGGAGACAGTTATGCCTTCTGTTATGGTCTCATGTTTGTATACTCCTCAAATTCATATGTTGAAATCACAATCCCCAATATGATGGTATTTGGAAATGGTGCTTTGGGGAAATAGATCATGAGGATGGAGCCCTTGTGATGGGATTAGTGCCCTTATAAGAAGAGACATTAGAGAGCTTGCCTCTCTCTTTCTCTCTGCCATGTGAACAAATGAGAAGATGTGGCCATCTGCACACCAGGAAGAGGGCCTTCAACAAGGATCCGACCATGCTGTCCCCCTGATCTCAGACTTCCAGCTTCCAGAACTGTGAGAAATGAACATCTGTTGTTTAAGCCACCCAGTCTATTTCTGTTACAAAGCCTGAATAGACTAAGATAGAAATTGGTACCAAGAAGTGGGGTGCTGCCATAACAAATACCTAGAAGTGTGGAAGCAGCTTTGGAACTGGTAATAGGTAGAGGCTGGAAAAGTTGTGAGATGCAAAACCTTTTTTCTCCAACTTTATTGAGATATAATTGACATATAACATTGTGTAAGTTTAAGGTGAACAATGTAATGATTTGATACACATATATATTGCAAAATGATTTCCACAGTAAGTTTAGTTAATGCTACCACAGCCTCAAATAATTACCAATTTTTCTGTGGTGAGATCATTTAAGATCTACGTTCTTAGCAGCATTCAAGTGTGCAATACAGTGTTGTTAACGGAAGTCGCCATGCTGTACATTAGATTCCCAGAACTTATTCATCTTATAATCAGAAGTTTGTACCCTTTGATCAACATCTCCCTATTTCTCCCACCCTTGAGCCCCTGGCAGCCACCATTCTATTGTGTTTATATGTTTGGATTTTTTAGATTCCACATATAAGTGAGATCATACAGTGTTTGTCTTTCACAATCTGACTTATTTTACTTAGCAGAATGCCTTCAAGGTCTGTTCATGACACAAATGGCAGAATTTCCTTATTTTTTATGGCTGAATAATATTCAAGTGTATATGTGTGTGTGTGTGTGTGTGTGTGTGTGTGTGTGTGTGTGTCTATCACATTTTCTTTATCCATTTATCTGTTGATGGATACTTATGTTGTTTCCATGTCTTGATTATTGTGAATAATGCTGCAGTGAACATGGGCGTGCAGATACCTTTCTGAGATAGTAATTTTATTTCGTATATATATGTACCCAGAAGTGGGTTGCTGGATCATATGGAAATTCCATTTTTAATTTTTTGAGAAACCTCCATACTGTTTTCCATAGTGGCTACACCAATTTAAATTCCCACCAACGGTGCATAAGGATTTCCTTCGCTCCATATCCTTGGCAAAACATATTATCTCTTGTCTTTTTGATAATAATCATCCTAACAGGTGTGAGGTAATATTTCATTGTGGTTTTGATTTACATCTTCCTGATGGCTAATGATGCTGAACACCTTTTCACACACCTGTTGACCATTTGTATGCCTTCTTTGGAAAAATGTCTCTTCAGATCTTCTACCCATTTTCTAATCTGATTATTTGGGTTTTTGTTTTTGCTATTGAGTTGTATGAATTCTTTATATATTTTGGATATTAACCACTTATCAGATATATGGTTTGAAAATATTTTCTCCTGAAGGGACTTTTAAGGTGATTCTGAAAAGGGAGCTGGAGAGGAAGCATCCATCTTCTTACACAGCACATCATGTACAGAACATTGGTAGAAATATGGATGGTAAAGGCCATTCTGATGGAGTCTCAGACAGAAATGAGGAATATGTTATTGGAAACTGGAGGAAAGGTGATCCTTGTTATAAAGTGGCAAAGAACTTGGCTGAATTGTGTGAGTGTTCAAGTGTCTTGTGGAAGGCAGAACAATCGAGGCATAGACAGGGAGGTTAAGTCATGTGCTCCCGGTTGTGGAGCCAGTAATGGTGGAGCCAGGATTGGACTGGAGCTGGAGTCTTGACCACTACATCCCTCTCCCTCCACAGAAGTAGACAGGGTAGGGCCCAGCATGCTGGGGGAGAAGGTTGGGGTTCAAGAGATTCTTCTATCAGTATGGTCCAGGATACCTTACCCTCATCATGTTTTCCTTGGACTCACTCATGTTGAGCAATAATCTTGTTTTGGAGCTTTTCCACTTTAGGAAGATGGAAGAGCTGTGACAGTTAGATATTGCTCACATTCCAGAGGCCTGAAAGCAAATGAATGAGACTATGTATGTGGAAGAGCTTTGTAATCTGCAGAATGGGATAGAGATACTATACTCCTTCCCCAGCTGAAGGTGCTGACATGGGGACACTCAGTAACTATTTGTGAAAGAATTAACTTATGACACAGGAAGAAATCAAGTACACACACACACACACACACACACACACACACACATACACACATACACACTGTATGTGCATGCATACCTCCCCACTGAATTGGGAGCACTGTAAGTGTAGTGTCTGTGCCATCTCTGGATCCCTGGTGCTGTACAGAATGCCTTGAGAATAGTGCACAATAAATGTTTTCTGATTAATATGATAGTGCCTTTCCTGTTAGTCTGGGTTTCTATGGAATACTCTTTCTCTCTTTGGGGGCAAATGGAGGGCTTGATAGGAATTGACCTTATTAGTTCAGAGCCCCAATTACATCATCTACATGGTGGGCGGCAGGGGTTCAGGGGTCAAGCGTTGAAAGGCTCTCCCAGTGACTGCTCCTTAATACTCAGGCACCGCAGGGACAGGGAGTTGTGGATTGAAGTGGGGGAAATGGGAACCATCATAGAGATAGGGTTGCTTTGTTTCCTGGGGGACAGTTTTTTCCAGTGCGTTGAGCTGGAAAGGAGGTCTTTCTCTACCCAGTGAACAGGGGTTGGTAAATAGTCCTGTCCATCATATAAAGACGCCAACAAGTTGGGCTTGTCTGGCCAATTAGTTAAGGGCCTTTGTGTGAACAGCATGGCTTTTGAGTGATGTGGTCACAGTGGCCGGGTGGTCGCTGTGACCAATGTGGTTGTTGATATTATGGACTGGAACAGGAGAGGATCACAGGACTGAGGCAGCATGACCACGAAGTCCAGCCTTGGCAACAGATGCAGGCAGTAACTTACAAGGGGAGTAGAATACTCAAGGTGCAACATAATCCAAAGCCCAGGTGAGGTGACCTCATCTGGCCCAGGGTTGTGCTGAGTGCAAGGAAGAAATGTCCGTGGTGAGGAGAAACAGTAGCAGTGAAGAGCTCTACTAAATCAAAGTGTGGCTGGGTCAGTAAAGCTCTTGTAATTGAGTACATGCAAAGGGAGGCTGCAAACCCATACCAAGCACCCATGAAGAGGGGCAGAGTGGAAAGGATGTGACAGATCATGGTTGTGACTGAGCCACAGGATTATTACCCTCTCCCTGTGAAGGAAGCTTGATGGTCAGAATGAGGTTGACATTTATATGTAGACTGTGGAAATGTTTGCATTAGCTGCCGTCTCAGTTTGTTCAGGCTGCTATACAGAATGCCATAAACTGGGTGGCTTAAACCACAGAAATTTATTTCTTACAGGTCTGGAGGCTGGCAAGTTCAAGATCAAGGCACCAGCAGATTCAGTGTCTGGGGAGAACTCGCTTCCTGGTTCACAGATGGCCATTTTCTTCCTGTGTCCTCA
Source organism: Physeter macrocephalus (assembly GCF_002837175.3). NCBI lineage: Eukaryota > Metazoa > Chordata > Mammalia > Artiodactyla > Physeteridae > Physeter > Physeter macrocephalus. The sequence continues at coordinate 119,562,072 of NC_041217.1, forward strand.
CATGGTGGAAGGGACATGGGAGCTTTCTGGAGTCTCTTTTATAGAGTGCTGATCCCATTCATGAGGGCTCTACCCTCATGACCTAGTCACCTCCTGAAGGCCCCATCTCCTAATACCATGGGGGGATAGGGTTTCAACCTATGAATTTTGGGGGGAAACATATATTCAGTCCATAACAACCATTTTACTAAACCTGTATATAATTTAGTATAGTTTCTTGTTAACAAACAATTCATTTATCTAAAGTTTCAGTTAAAAAAATTAAGGCATTGTCTGAAAAAGAAATGGCTGAGCCTGGGGAGACCCAGCTGGTTATTATTCATAGTCATGGAAAAAGATGCTTTAAAAATGGCTTCCCAACCAGGGACCCTCAATCTTTCCTAAACAGGAAGAGGTGAGAAAATCATTGTGTGCAAAGATTTCAACTCGTCTGGATCTATTCCACTTGTCAGTAAGACTGGAGGGGCATCACACACACAGACTCATTCAATAGGAGCCTGAGAGAGCAGAATTAGAATGGGGTGGTGCCAAAGCTGGCTAAGCTTTGTTATTAAGACCTAAATATTAAAAGTGTTTCAAAGTCTGAATTAAAAGAACGGGATATTTTACAGTCAACAGGGACGTGGAGGTCCACGTTATCTTAACATTTTGACCCTCCTACATTTAATCAGGGTTTTAGCACTCATAGCTATTCCAAAACTATTGATTTTTTAAAATGTGAGCCTGAAAAACAGACAAAAGACTATATATGATATCAGTCTAATGATTTATCTTAAGAATCTGTGAACTGTGGAATCATGATTGTTAGGACTGAGAGACACCTGCTCACCTTTCTGAAATGAGTTGCTGAAAAGGTATTCTGAGATTCAGAAAGGGTAAGGGATACAACGTTGACCTTTTGGAGACAGGAAACCTTTGATGAACTATAGGACACCAAGACGGTTCATTTAAAAGATGGTTTCAAAGCATTATCTGGGGCTGGTTTTGTATGTGCATTACTGAAGCTCTCAGGTTGTCTTTTTACGTAAACCCAGTGAAATAATGGTTTCTGCAGCTGTTCATGGGTCTGCAACTCTCATGTGGCACCTTGGCTTCTGGGCTTTGTAACTGCTTTTCAGTCTCTTTTGTGGACAAAATTAAACTTTCCTTACCATTTGACAGCATAGAACTTTCCTGAGATGGGCATTAAGGAGAAAAGAGACAGGAAAAGGTCACCAGTACCATCTCCATGTAGTTAAGGCAATACAAATAGCTAAATAAAATTGTTGCTAATGATATTTACTCAATTCTATGAGTCCCTGTTCTTGTTTCAGAATAAGTTAGTGACCAGCTGCTCATGAAATGTATAGATTATAAATCTTTGTGGCAGGTAATAGGGTGTGCATTTGTTTTAGGACAACTTTATGTTAGGAACATGTTTAGGCTTGTGTGTTTTCTTTCTGTCCCTCTGTCTCTTTGTGTCTCTCTCTATACACACACTCACATTTATATGTGTGTGTGGGTATATATATATATATATATATATATACCCACACACACACACACACAGATGCACATGCATGCATACATGTATACATACATGTATATGTATATGTGTGCCTGCTTTCGTAAGATAATAATTAATGAAGTATAGGTTAAAACTTAGAAAAAGTAGTTTCAAACTTTGTTTTATAGACTTATATTGACCATGTAACCAGTGAACCAATTTGTCCTCTTTTAAATGAAAGAACGTAAAAATCAGCAGTAATCTATGAACTTTATGTTTTTCGTTCTGGATGTGGAATTAATGAAATTGTCTGGATATATATGTGGAAGTTAACGCTTCTAAACTGCTGAGCTTAAGCTTAGTTTGAAATTTATACCAGTAAGAATGAGTCCCAAACAAAATTGTATCTTCATGTGTTGAACACATCATTATTTAGGTACATAATAAATAAGTAAGGATGCTGAGAATAATGAGCCATCCTGGCCTTCAAATCTAGCAGAGGTATTGGAGGAGGTCATTGAAAGGATGTGACCCCCTCAAGCGGACCTGGGCAATCAGAGGCTCCTTACCCTCTCCCCTGTCCTTGGAATGCGTATGTTCTGCCCGCCATTCCCACAGTGGAGACCATTTTCAAGGGTGCAGACTTAAGAGAGCAATATGTTGTCGAGATCATCGGGACCTTGTACATGATTGAACACAGTTAAGGCCTCTATATAAACTTTTCAGATTCTGATGGGCAGGTGCAGAGAGCTACTCATCTTGCAGCTGCCCAAGACAAGTCTCTTAAGGAAGTTCCTTTGCTTATTAAACCTGCCACTTACCAATCTGGAGTGGCTGCCTTTTTTTTTCACTCTTCCCTTGCCCTCTGTGTGTGGGCGCCAGTTTGCAAACCAACAGGAGTAGACTAAGAAATAAGCAGTAACATATTGTGGATATGTAATGGAACTCAAGGTCTTAGAGGAACAGAGTGGAGGGTAACACAGCACACCCAGTTTGTATCAGGGGATGTTTCTTGGGAGAAGAGATGCTTGTGCATCACAAATGTTCTCCATTAGCTAATATCTGCTGAGGGAAAGGACTTCCCGGTAGTGGGACTGTACATCATGTCCTGAAGACAGGAGAGAATATGTTTAGAGAGTGCAAGGAAGTTTGAGTGACTAGAATTTAGGGTGTGTAACCAGAGGCTGAAGGGTCCTCTGAAGGAGCCCCTACTTTTCCATCAGGCTTCCTCCACGAAGCCTTTCTTGACAACTGGAGTTGGTGGTCTCCTTCTCTGTGTCCCCACGATTTTTTGCATGTTTCTAGGATTGGATTTTTCATAACCAATTTAATTGTTCATGTCTGATTTCCATACTTGTCTGTGGGATAAAACAGCATCAGGGCTGTCTCCCAGTTCTTATCATCAAACCTAGAAAACAGTAGGTGCTCAATACCTGTTTTTTAAACACATACGTAAATGACTGGCTGGCTGGATGAATGAACGATTATGGAGTTTGGGGATGAGAGTCAAGAATTGCCTTGGTTATCAAGCAACACTTCATAAAACCTTAATGGTTTCATTTTTCTGTTCCAGATTACTTGCAGCATATAATAGTCTTACGGATAAACACCTGGCTGGATATTTTAACAATACAAGGATAAGGCGGCATCTCTTGAGATCAGGGCTGGTAAGATTTGGTCTCATTTCTACCTGCCCTCTTGTTTCATTAAATCCAATAATTCCCTATCTTTTCTGGTTTCCTCTTTGAGCTTATCGGTGACATCTTTTCCCTTCCCTCATTTTAGAAAAATTACTTCCTTTCCAAAGTTCTGATTTATCTATTTGAGGCTGTGTTTCAAAAGATAGGAAGAGAGGTCATGATGGCTGCTAAGGTAACTTACAAATTATTGAGGAAAATCCCTATGAGTTTTCAACAGCATATGCCATTTGTTTATTTACCCACTCATTTTTTCAACCCATATTTATTGAACATATTGTATACACCAGGAACTGTTAGGGAGTAAGGATAGAAAAGACTTTACTGTCTTCAGAAAAAAAATATTGTTTTTAATAATCACAGGATATGGTGTGGAAGACATGAACAGTTCAAAATTTTCCTTTAAATTTTTAAAAACTCTTTCATTTCATGTGATGGTTTATTGATACATTAGTGTCTTTTGTTAGCTCCCAAACTATCATTTCCAGAAAATTTCCACTTCTCTAAATGTCTATAATGTAAAACCTTTAAAAAACACTGTAGTTTTCCATTCAAAGTAAGGGGTGTGGTTATAGAAAGTGTGACTAACAATTTTAGCTGTTTACTTTCTTAAAACACTGTGGGTTTCCTTAACTATTGTTGCCATGGTGTTGAAAGGATATGCATTGGATTTCTAATTGTTGTTTATGTGCTTGGCACTCTGGGTAGTTCTCAGAGAGCCTGCTTTTTGTCTCCTGGGGCTTTGTTATCAGACAGACCTGGCTGAAACCTGGCTCTGCCATTTACAAGACAGAATGTTCAGGAAAACACTTAACTTTCTCAGCTCCAACTTCTTCATTTGAAGGCAGATAATAAAGGTAATGATACCCCGCCCTCAAGATTGTTGTAGCAATTAGAGGTGTGTAATAAATGGTTGTTGTAATTGTTGTGGTTACCATTAACACTACTTCTTCAGATAAAAATCTGTGAGCTTCATATATAAATGGGAAGGACTTTGTATTTACTTATCAACGTCATTAACAAGCACTTATTGAACACTGATTATGTGCATGGCGACTCAAACAGGAAGGACACAGCCCTTTCTCTAGAGCAGTTCAGATACAGTCCCTGAATCAGGAGTGTTCAGATCGCCTGGGAACTTGTTAGAACACGCAAATTCTAGAGCCCCAGCCCAGATCTGTTGAGTCAGAAACTGTGGGGTGGGGTCCATCAGTCTTTTTCAACTTGTCTTCCAGGTGATTCTTCAGATGCTGGCTCAAGTTTAAGAACTTTTGCCCTATAGGAGATTCCAGTCTAGTTGGGGAGATTAGATACTCCCAGAGGAGAAATATCAATGACAAGTTACTTGCTAAGGGAGGGGCAGTGCAGGAAGTTCTCAACAATTTTTCCTGGTTGGATAGTCATGACATGATATCCCGTGGACAACACATTTCAAAGACCGTAACTGAGTTGTTCGTAATTCCAAGCACACTTTCTATAACCACACTGCTTTCTTCCATTAGAAAATGCATTCATAAAAAAGATGATCAATAACCAATCACTTGTAGCACAACTCTAGCTGATCTTGATACTCCAATATGTTACAACAACAGTGCTAAAAAACTAGTTATTAAAATTAAGAAATATGTGGACTTGAATTAGGTATGAAAAGAAGAGCAGGGTTTAAATAAGTGAAAAGGAAGATGAACATTCCAGGAAGGATAACATCCTCAGTTTAGGGAAGATGTAGAAAAATAGAACAAATATGCCCATAGGAAGGAATAAAAGAAAAACAAGTAAATAAAATTCAGAAACTATCACTTCTGGGACTTGCAGTGATGTCACTTGAAACCAATCTGAAATACTTTATATCTGCAGTGCTGTATAATCTGAAAATATCTGAATCACAGCAAATTAAATTACATTCTGGGCTAGAGAGTGAAAGAAGAAAAGCAGTGTGAAAACAAAGTAATGAAGCCAATTATTTTGAAAACAAATTGATGAGATCCTCTGTAGCTTACATGTTTTGCCCTTCAAAGTATTTCCTGTGAGATCATCAGTCCTGTGATCACTGCTCCTATTCACTGTTTCAAGGTAGCACCCCAGGCCTTCTTCCCGAACGTGTTCAAAAAAAGAAATGAAAAGAACACCTGGGTTCCATTAAGGGAAAATTGTTACTCTAGTGAAAACCTTGTTTTAAACATCAAGTGCACCACCTGTATGTGTTTTCACATGATGGGTATATGAGACTGCCTTTCTCTTTTTTTTCCTTATGAAACATTCATTAAAAGTGAAAGTTTATCAGCCATAGCACTACACCTCATTAGCCTTAAAAAACGCTGCTTCCTTCTCTGTCTGATCAACTGACGGTCCATCTCTCTCTCTTAGGGAACTAACAATACATTTTCTGCTTTGTATTTCTATGTATGTTTTATTTATTCATGACAGATCACAAGAAATGGGAGAATACTTTCGGAAAAGGAATACAAACTAAATATCATGAAGAGGGATCACCAAAAATATATCCGGGAATGCTTAGCCCAGGCTATTTTCCATAAGGTTCTTGATATGGAGGTACAAGTATTAACTCTTTTGTTTTTACAACTGATATTTATTAATATGATAATTAATAATACTTTCTGTACCCAGAAGCAGGGGAATTCTTCCTATATTTCATTAAAAAGGAATGGAACAAGGTAACCTGAGAAATACTCTGTATCTCTCTAGGTAGTAAGGAGACAAGACACAGAAGTAAGCATTTCTTCATTTCAGTTCGGGAAAAATATGGACATCATTGTATATTTTGTGATATTTAATTTAACAAATGTAGAGTTTTAATCCGTAATGGCTACTTTAAAACATACCAGCCCTCACCATCTGTACCTCAATTTCCATTTGCTAAAAAAAAGGTGACATCTGTTTAAATATCAGTAATTCCACTGCCATGAATTATTTCGGATTTGTTATTCTTTGAAGGCTCCGAAGCTCAGCCGTATGCTAAATTTCAAGGAGCAGGCATTGAAACATCTGCTGTCCCTCCTACTTTAGGCCACATTGGTCAGCACAGATTCACAACCCAAGTATCAACAACTTTTTTTCAGTGTGACATGGCATTTTTAGAAGGATATCTAGCTAACGTGATAAATTATTTTAGCCTCGCTCCATAGAACTTGTAGTTTCAAGTATCAATACCATTTTAATGTCTGTGAGAAAGCATGTCACTTCGCGGCTTGACCAAGTAGCAGTAAATCAGAAAACTTGGCTCATAAAACCATTGACCTGTGGGTGCACTAAACATTTATGACCAACTGTAGAATCATCAGTAAACCAATACTAAGTGTAGTGCCACTCAAAATATTTATTATTTGGCTACTATTAAATTGAGCAAGTGTTGTGCTCTCTTCAGATGTATATGATTTGTTCATTTAGGAATTCATTTTGTGATTTATGTTATGTGCATGAATTACATAGAATCATTGTTTATGGCTCCCAAATTCACTTCTTTATAAAAGTATTAGTTGGAATTCTACAACTAATGTTGAAAAAATAGTACAGTGTAAAATGAATTATACATAATTTCAAACTTAATCAGTAGGCACCAAGTTCTGTCTTAGCCTTGATTCTTGAACTTTCGTTTTCCAAAATTTCCTATAGTGCACACATCATAACTGTTAAATATGCTGTTATTAAAGAGTCTTTGTGTATTCTTAAAGTTTGGAATAAATAGCTTAGATAAATGTTAATGTGTAATATATAATTTTACATAATATATAATATATTAATATAATTTAAAAATAAAATATTTCTAAATTGTTACATTTGTCTCACATTTAGTTTATGCTGATGCTGTTTACTAATGTTGTTGTATTACTATTCACATATTCATTCATTCAATAAACATTAACTGCAAGCTTACCATGTACCAGTATGGGGCTATGTGATGTAGCTGTGAGATATAATTTTTTTTTAAATGCTGTAGAAAGTGATCAAATGCTAGAAGAGAGGAACAAATAGACTGAGCTCAGAAAAGAAGGGAATGATGACTTGCTTCTGTGAGAGTCAAAGGAAGCTAAACAGAGGTCCTGCTTTTTGAACTGAGCCTGGAGGAATGAATGAAACTTGACATGAAAAGATAAGCAAGGCATTCCAGAGAGTGAAGACAGCAGGTGTGAAGTTACAGAGGTGTGAGGGGACATTGTGGATGGAAAGGAAAGCTCACTGAGGCCAGGCTATACTGTGAGTTGGTTGAAAGAGTGGCAGGAAGTGACACTCTCCAATGAGTTGGGGCCCTGTTTCTGGAGGCCTTCAATTCCCAGCTAGGTTTGCAGTGTAGGTGATGAAGCGATGAAACATTTTTCAGCATGGAGTGAAATAAATGAGCAGAGCTGTTTTAGAAAGACAATGTTGCTAAAAATGTGGAAGATGGATTAATGAGCTGGAAAACATTGGAGGTGGGAGGTCAACTAGGAAGCTGTTGCCAGAGGGTGTGGGCTAACAGCAGTAGTGGACATACTGGGGCAATGCCACTGTCCACAGGGACCTGGAAGAGGGAGAGACACCGACACTGCCTGGATGAGGAATGGGGAAGGAGACACCCAGGGCCACTCTGAGGTTTCTAGCTTCGTGGTGTGTGCGTTGCAGGAAATTGGGAAGAACAACATGGGCTAGATAAGAACCTTCAAACAGTGGGAAAACCTGATAGAGTGGTGTCCTGGAAGCCAGGAGGGTCTCAAGCTGCAGAATGGTTCAATAAGATGACTACTGGGAGGTTTTTATGAAAAAAAAAAAAAAAAAAGCCAAACAGGAAGTTAGTGTCAGATAGACCAAGATTCAAATTACAGTTCCACCACTGACTAGATGTATAACCTGGGGCAAGTTCACGACCTTCTGCTTCAGTTTCTTCATTTGTAAAATGAGACTGCTTAGCAATTGGAATTGTTCAAGAAGAGATGATGCGCACGCAGCACTTTCCCAGAGCACAGATACACACATGATGTGAGCTTGATCAATAAAATTGTGTTTCTGTGCAGTTCTGCATCCTACTTTTATCAGCATTACATGTATTTTCCAGTTTTTAAACAAAACCTTAAGGCTGAATAATATCCCATTGTATATACGTACCACATCTTCTTTATCCATTCGTCCGTCGGTGGACCTTTAGCTTGCTTCCACTTGTTGGCTATTGTGAAAACTGCTGCAATGAACATGGGATTGTAGAATATTTCAATTCTTGAATATATACCCAGGAGTGCAATTGATGGATCATAGGGTAGTTCTAATTTTGATTTTTTTAGGAAACACTATGCTGTTTTCCGCAGTGGATGCACCTATTTACATTCCCAACAACAATGTACAAGGTTTCCCTTTTCTCCACATCCAACTTATATGAGGAATGTAAACTAGTCAAACTCATAGAGGTAGAGGGTGTAATGGTGGTTGCCAGGGCCTGGGGGAGAGGAAAATGAGGAGGTATTACTCAATGGGGATAAAGTTTCAGTTATGCAAGATGAATAAGCCCTAGAGATCTACTATATAGATCTATTGCCTATAGTTAACAATACTGTGTCATATACTTAAAAATTTGCTAAGAGGATAGATCTTAAGTGTTCTTATCACAAACTAATAATAATAAAGGTGGGAGGAAACCTTTAGATGTGATGGATATGTTTATGGCATAGATTGTAGTTGAGAGTTTCACAGGTATATACTTATCTCCAAAGTCATCAAGTTATATACATTAAATATGTACAAATTTTTGTATGTCAATCATACCTCAGTAAAGTGCTTTAAAAAAAAACAAAAACAAAACAAAAATCTTTAGGAACCTTATTTTAACAATTATATTCTATTCCATTATATGGATGGGCCAAAAACTTAAACCATTCTCTTTAAAGTTTATGTTGATTTTTGCTTTGAAGGAAAAAAAATACAACTTTTCAGACAACATATTTGTGCATAAAACATTTTTTTTTATTATTCAGACTTCTCCCTAGGTTTAGAAATGAAAGTTATGGGCTACAGAGTAGGAACACTTTTAACTGCCTAATGTATGTTAGGAATTGGCTTTCCAAAGAGTTGTACCAATTTATATTCCCACTTGCACACTTATGCAGGTGATTCTTCTCCATCTCAATGACAAGAGGGGTAAATGAGACGACAGTTAGATAGTGGGATTATTTTCATCTAAATATTTCTTTGCTATAATTGATATGATTCTTTCCTCCACTCTTTCCTGTATGCTTAGCGTTACCATCAGCTTGAAATTAAAAAGAAACTGGAGACATTAGCTAGGAAGGAGCGAATTCAGAGATTTAAGGTAAGGAGCTACATAACTCTTTTACTTCATAATATTATTTCATGATTTTGAAGGCCAATGGTACTATTATTGAAGTGGCTTGGGGGCACTTTATTTTGGGGTAACTTATAACTGAGGTCAAATGATCGTTCCACCAAGCTTAAATCTTGGCCACTATTATTACAGAAGATCATGACAAAATAGGAGCTACTGTGCAAGAGAAACTGTATAAGGCACAAGTCATTGAAAGAAAAACTTGAAACCATTCTTCTCAAGTTTGAAATTTTGCTTTTGTATTTTCTTGATTGATTTGTGATAGAGGCCAAAAGATTTGTTTGTCATAAAAGGTAAAAATAGATGGTGATATTCCCAATGTGATGGAAAATGGGGCATTTTAAGAATTATCCAATGGTACATTTTCATGTGAACGTGACCCTTGAAAATATATGGTACGAAAGATCTACGTTAGCAAACAAAAGCTTAAGATTTAGACATTTTGTGAAGGCATTTTAAAATTAGTTGTTTTTTACTTTTGCATTTGATATTTCATCTTTGCAGTCAACTTAGAAGATGTGTAAATTTTTATTTTTATTTTTTTTTTGGCGGTACGCGGGCCTCTCACTGTTGTGGCCTCTCCCGTTGCGGAGCACAGGCTCTGGATGCGCAGGCTCAGTGGCCATGGCTCACGGGCCTAGCCGCTCCGCAGCATGTGGGATCTTCCCATGTGGGATCTTCCTGAACCGGGGTACGAACCCGTGTCTCCTGCATCGGCAGGCTGACTCTCAACCACTGCGCCACCAGGGAAGCCCCAGAAGATGTGTAAATTTAAATCAAGAGATGAGCGATTCAGTTAGGCATGCTTGAAAGGTTTCAGTTTAGGTTGGCAGTTTTACTCAATTTCTTGAGCCATTCAAACCCACGTGTTGTTCTTCATTTTCAGGGTATTACAAATGTGGGGCTTAAAACACATTTCACAAACTGATGAATATTCGTAAAGCTTCTGTGGAATAACTCGCCGTAGGAAACAGTAATTTTCCCTCTTGTTAGACTCAAATCTATTTTATCTTAGTCAAGACATACTCTTATTACAAAATTGTTGTTAAATAACAGACAGTAGGTCAGTTTTTCAAAATCAGAAAAGTTGGTGTGTAGAGATTTGTGGTTAAGTCAACTTTACCAATAGTGTCCTATATCGAGGACTGATAGATTCTATAATTTATCTGCCGAAATGTCGATGGAAAAAATAGTTACTGGAAAATGGTTCCTGAAACAGTGTTCTATTCACTCTCGCCCAGATTGCCAGACATACTAACCAGATACATGGGCACATTATAGCACTGGCAGAAATTCCTGATAGACACTTCATTTCCTCTGTACGATTTTTATCCGTAACATTTTCACCTATAGCTGCACTTGGCGAAAGACCTATATTTTAGGTCCCCCATATGTTATATATAACCCTTTGCTTATGGCATTATTTCATAATTTTTTAACGCAGAAAAGTAATACTTTCTGGTAGTCTCTACTGATCAGAGTAGTGAGGAACATTGTGCTGCTTGTAATGATCTGCTTAAAGCAGATTAATAAATATTATTGCTGAAACTAAGGATACACGGCATCTGTAGCTATTACTGTGAGCACAGCTATTTCTTTGGATAAAGCATACTCAGTTTTCCTGCCTTTCACTACCACACCCAAGTCCCCAGTACAGCTGTGGAAACATCTCCTGATTATCATGATGGTCCTCAGAGGGAGTACTTTTGAAAAGAATGAGAAAGAACTTCTCTAGTCATATAACACCTCTTATCTGGCAGGCACTAATGTAACCTAGATTACTAATTATGCATCGGTTTGTTAAATCACTTTCTTATTCTAGGGAGAGCACACAGGATGGACTATAGGAAATAACATGCCAATCCTGTCTCCCCGCCCCCCAGTTGGCCCCAAGACTAACCATGGCCATAGTGTTCTGGTTGATGAAGGACATTCCAGTCCAGTAACACTGGTGAGTCACGTTAATAACACTCTGACCTGCACCATGCCAACTAATTAATTCATGATTTTGTATTACTCTCAGAAAGAAGCTCCCTGGGTACATGGTTGTATCATCTTGGGAATCCTACTGAGTGAAAACATAATCTTGTATCCATTCAACGCTGTCTTTACTGGTTGTCCCGCCTTCATTCAATATCACCCAACGCTGTCTTTACTGGTTGTCCCTCCTTCATTCAATATCACCCCTGTCAAATCCATCTGGTTACTGCTAGATTAGTTTTCTTAAAGTGCAGATTACTTATCTTACTTACATGCCAAATACCTTCACTGGCTCTGTGTCACCTATAGAAAAGCCCAGACTCTTGCACCTGACATTTAAGACCCCAAGCCACATGACATCAATTTAGCTATCCTAATACTTTTCCCCACGATTACCCTTTAGCACCCTACAATGCAGCACAATTGAACCATTATCAAGAGATGAGCGATTCAGTTAGGCATGCTTGAAAGGTTTCAGTTTAGGTTGGCAGTTTTACTCAATTTCTTGAGCCATTCAAACCCACGTGTTGTTCTTCATTTTCAGGGTATTACAAATGTGGGGCTTAAAACACATTTCACAAACTGATGAATATTCGTAAAGCTTCTGTGGAATAACTCGCCGTAGGAAACAGTAATTTTCCCTCTTGTTAGACTCAAATCTATTTTATCTTAGTCAAGACATACTCTTATTACAAAATTGTTGTTAAATAACAGACAGTAGGTCAGTTTTTCAAAATCAGAAAAGTTGGTGTGTAGAGATTTGTGGTTAAGTCAACTTTACCAATAGTGTCCTATATCGAGGACTGATAGATTCTATAATTTATCTGCCGAAATGTCGATGGAAAAAATAGTTACTGGAAAATGGTTCCTGAAACAGTGTTCTATTCACTCTCGCCCAGATTGCCAGACATACTAACCAGATACATGGGCACATTATAGCACTGGCAGAAATTCCTGATAGACACTTCATTTCCTCTGTACGATTTTTATCCGTAACATTTTCACCTATAGCTGCACTTGGCGAAAGACCTATATTTTAGGTCCCCCATATGTTATATATAACCCTTTGCTTATGGCATTATTTCATAATTTTTTAACGCAGAAAAGTAATACTTTCTGGTAGTCTCTACTGATCAGAGTAGTGAGGAACATTGTGCTGCTTGTAATGATCTGCTTAAAGCAGATTAATAAATATTATTGCTGAAACTAAGGATACACGGCATCTGTAGCTATTACTGTGAGCACAGCTATTTCTTTGGATAAAGCATACTCAGTTTTCCTGCCTTTCACTACCACACCCAAGTCCCCAGTACAGCTGTGGAAACATCTCCTGATTATCATGATGGTCCTCAGAGGGAGTACTTTTGAAAAGAATGAGAAAGAACTTCTCTAGTCATATAACACCTCTTATCTGGCAGGCACTAATGTAACCTAGATTACTAATTATGCATCGGTTTGTTAAATCACTTTCTTATTCTAGGGAGAGCACACAGGATGGACTATAGGAAATAACATGCCAATCCTGTCTCCCCGCCCCCCAGTTGGCCCCAAGACTAACCATGGCCATAGTGTTCTGGTTGATGAAGGACATTCCAGTCCAGTAACACTGGTGAGTCACGTTAATAACACTCTGACCTGCACCATGCCAACTAATTAATTCATGATTTTGTATTACTCTCAGAAAGAAGCTCCCTGGGTACATGGTTGTATCATCTTGGGAATCCTACTGAGTGAAAACATAATCTTGTATCCATTCAACGCTGTCTTTACTGGTTGTCCCTCCTTCATTCAATATCACCCCTGTCAAATCCATCTGGTTACTGCTAGATTAGTTTTCTTAAAGTGCAGATTACTTATCTTACTTACATGCCAAATACCTTCACTGGCTCTGTGTCACCTATAGAAAAGCCCAGACTCTTGCACCTGACATTTAAGACCCCAAGCCACATGACATCAATTTAGCTATCCTAATACTTTTCCCCACGATTACCCTTTAGCACCCTACAATGCAGCACAATTGAACCATTGGTTGTTCCATGCATGTTCTATATTTTCTGACCTCTGGATTTTTTTCTTGCTGTTTCCTCTACTCTTACCTTATCTTAAAGCTTCTTTATGCATACAAATTCAATGGTACTGCACAACATGTCGGGCCAGATACTTGCATCTGAGCTTCTTTTATCAAAAGTGTATGCACACAGTCTAAGATAAAAATAATTAAATGTACAGAAATTCTGTTTAAAGAAATTGCACACTGACATTTCATTCCACTTCGATTCATTTATAACCTAGGAATGGTATTTGCTTGAAGGAACATAAGGTAGCTTGAAACAATATACATACAGGAAGAGACTTGCAAAATATTTCCTGGCGGTTGATGGTTTCAGCTTTAAATGAATTGATTTGATGACATCTTTATTCTGGCTTTGTGTGGCCTAATGTATTTCCTTGTTAGCATGAACATTTTTTTGGATTGCACAATATTTGTAGAGAAATTGCAGTGCTTTCACAGATTATTGAAGTAGGTTCATCACATACAGTGTTAAGCTTTGACATTTTCAAAAGGTAAATATGTTTTGACATTTCTCGATGAACAGCTCAAGTTATGAAAAGCAACCGTCTTCCTTTTGTTATTATCATATTTCCAGGCTTCATTTAAATGTATATGTACACAAATAATTCTTTTATTGGGTGGCAAATTCACTAGGCTCTCAAAAGCTTATCCTGGGTGAAACAAAAGAAACAAGGGCCATTTTCTATCTTCCCACCTGTTTCAGGGAGGAAAAACCCTTGAAAGTCTTTCTTTTCAATTTTCCAGCTGAACAGCCTCAATAAGTAGTTTATGATACATCCAGGAGATGTTAATGTGGCAGGAGTGAGAAAGTAATTTAAAAATTACAGGAACCACTGACACCAGCACTTTAGCAGCCTTTCTATCTGGTAAGCCAGGATTCTTCACTTGATCACCCCCTGCGGTGCTGCTGCCTCATAGGGGATACCTATTGTGATCTTGGAATTGCAGAAATGTTACAGAAATTCAATTCCTTCTTTTTTGTTTTCCTAACTTGGTTACATATCCTCTGAATTGGATTCCTGACCTCCAGGTGCCATTGGGATAAAGATAATAATCCTTTTGGGATATTGCCATCCATTTTTCTCTTTAAACTTTCTTGAGTGAATAAGGAGAGCGTGCGGTGAATAGTTACTTCACTTGGTCACTAATTGCACCTAAACTTTCAAAATAGCATGTAGGCTTTTAGCTGCACCATGCTATTAAAACTGTGGAAGTCATTCAACTAATTTTGTACATGCTTGGAAAATTCATCCCCAGAGATCTTCTACTAAGAATTAGAAATGCTCAGCTAAGCTGAGTAATCACCAGGTAGTCAATTTCAATTCACATTCTGGTACAATTTTGAAAATGTTAAGCTACAGTGCCGTATATATTCCAAGAAAATATATTACGAACAGTTTAAAATATAGCAAATTTAAGGTGGCTCCTGATGTGAACTACAACAGTTTGTAGTTCACAGCTGTTAGTTGAACGGCGCAGATTTGTTTTTAGAGATACATGTAATCGGTTAAACATTTGACTGCCACATTCATCTAACTGAATGCAAATGTGGGGAAGTAACATTTAGCGCACAGCAACCAATAGATCATGTTCTAGTTTAGAGTAACCTGCTTTCCAGGTCCTACATTCAATATTTTTGTGTTCAGTTGGATTTTTTGAGAGGAGTGGGTTTTAAGGCATATTTGTTTTACAGAGATCAAAAGAATTCTTTTGGAGGATCTGATCCCTTTGTTCAGAAAACTTCTAGTCTGATTTCTCTTTGTGGGTTTTAAGACCTTTCACCTTTTGGCTCATAGAGGCTTAAGTCTTTTTTCTTTAAACCAAATGCTGCTCTAGTCAGTCCACTTGGCTTCTTGTCTAGGTTTGTATGCAGAGACCAAAATAACGACTTTAACATAAGGATGCCCTCCCCGCCTCAACACACACGCATGAGTCTCAGCTCCTGCACCATCTCTACTCTATGAGGCATCAAAAGCTCAGACGCCTTTGTGTCGTTGATCTGCCAAATGTAGTGTGTTGCCTTCATCCACGTATACCAAGATGGTATATATATCACCGTGTGGCTCTTTCAGCCAGAGAGAAGGGTTGATAAGGGGAAAGTGAAGACACATTTCTTCTTTCTAAGGGCATGATCTGGAAGTTTCACATGGCACTTCTGCTCACATCTTACTGGCCCAAACTGAGGCATACATCTGTATGGAGTTTCAAGAGATGCTGGGAAATGCAGTCTTTATTTGTAACAGGCATGTTCCCTAATAAATATTCTATTACATGAAGAAAGGAAAACAGATATTGGGGAATATTCTCTTTGCTCCCCTTCCCATGTCTGGCTCACAACTGGCTCTTCTTACTTGGATGTTCAAATTTACCATTCCTCTTTTCTCCTTATCATTTTCTTCTTTTGCTCATTCATTTGGATAAAATGTAATTACTTCTGTGAAACTTTAATTTTTACTAGTCTCATTGGCTTATTCCAAATAACTTTTAGTTCTAAGTTCTATTAGTTTTCAGGTATTTTATTGTTATTGTCTCTTTGGCAGTATTTGTGTGGTTCATTTGACACTAATTGTCTCGTGTTGCCATTAGATGTTAAAAATTACTTTTTCATCTCACAGTGACTAGAGTTGGAATTCAATAAGTGTTAACAAAATCAGAGTTTTGGCAACATATAACATGCTTGTCAAGATGGCGCTAAGACCAACTTTTGGTTGGTGGGAGTTGCCCTATCACCATTTTTTATGTATTTATACAACACTTTTCCAGAGTTGAATATTTGTTGTCACCATTACACTGTGAGTCAATGTAATAAATCTTATTCATTAATCATTTATATACTATTGTTCTCACACCCTCTTACCCAAATTTGCATGTATTATTCTTAACAGTTTTTCTACTGTTTTATTGTAATAGAACAACTGGGCCAAACATCTTGTTTTTTCCATTTTTGAAACATTGCTGATCTTTATGCTAAAGTTACAATGTTCTGTCAGTGCTCCAAAAGACACATCTAATGCTCTGAACTGGCACTTTAGGTTTTCTCTGTAGTACATTCTTGATTAGAAAATGCATCAGTCAGGGTCTCAGCAGGAAACAGATGGCTCACACAAATAGGGTAATTAGGAAAGGTTTAATAAAGAAACTATTTAGAAAGATGCAGGTGGGGTTAAGGAAAACCAGCTGGGGTTGTAAAGCATGCTGGGTTGAATACAATGGGAAACCACACCACATAGGCTTAGGGGGAAAGAGAGGACTTGGATACCAGAACCAGCTGGCAGGTTCTGGGAGAGGACTTCCTGATAGGAGCTGTGGACTTTGTTGGAGGGACCCAGCTGGCCCATCATAACCTTGGTTGGGAAGGGTCCAGGAGCATTAAGACCCCAGTCTCCTTCCCTCCTGTCTTTTGATCTCCTGCCAGTGTCTTTCATTGGCCAAATCCAACTGGAATCCTGAGGTTAGTTGATGTAGTCCATAAAGAAATAACTCCCAGCAGCCAGACAAGAGCAGAGAAAACAGAGAAGAGGGGCAAATGGAAACTATCCAGCCTGGAAACCATCTCCATTTTGACAGTGTTTTCCAAAGTTGCCAGTTACAATTTTTCAGTTTTGTTTTCCTAGTATTTCAAGGAAGAGGTTGAATAAATGGTAATGCATTAGAAGTAAGTATTTGCCTTCTCTCTTTTTGAATCGTATTGTCTGCTTTTACTTCAGCATCAATCTTAAAACCTAAAGGACTCGTACTAGAGTTGATGTTGAAAACATTTAAACAGGAATGAGTTCATTTTAATCATAGACCCTTAGATCTCTAAATTAGGAACGTTATTCAACTTAACATTTAATTGAGCAAAGCCATTCAATGTACAGCATCAATTAGGTATTGTAAGCGAGTTCACAGTGTGAATAAAATACAGGAACCTAACAGAGAACATCTCCTTTATCCAAAATACTCTACAATTGCGGCAGTTAGCTATGTAGAGGACTTCCACGCCATATGTCTTAACAAATACGTTGGGTCATAAGAGTATGTATAATGGAAGGACATAATTAAAGGTTAATCTGTTCAGTAAAAAGGCACCATTAATTAGTCTAGGCAATTTGTTGAGCTATTAATTGGTCCTGGAAACATGTCAAGATACTAATTTAAATGGAATTTCTTTCCCTAATTGTCTAGACAGCCCCTCGACCATACACTGCCCCAGGAAATATGCAGCCTCCAATTCGATTACAACCTCTTCCCAGTAATCCTGCAGTAGGAACTGCGCCAAAGGTAACTTCGGGGTCCAGATCAAAAACCTCATTGCTGGAAAATGAAGCTCCATGTCCCATTGGGGTAAATGCTTTTTCTTCACAGTCTTTAAGATGCTAGATTCAATTAATCTATTTAGTGAAATATATATTGTGCACTTATTAAGCACTTGCCATGTACGTCTGTTTAATTATTTCTTACTTTAATTGGAAGGCCTATAATTTCTGTGTTATTGGGCAAAAGAGTAAGGAATAGATTTGTAATAATTTAAGATGATCTCTCATGAATTTGAAAGGTTGTGTGAAAAACAAAGAGGAACTTTTTATAGCTAGATATGACTTCTATCAGAATAGACCAAGTTTTGACTGCTTCCAAATTTTAAATGCATGAAACCTAGAAAATGAAACTTTCTAAGAATAGGTTTGCATTTGCATGCCGACTTACTTTACCATCAGTGTATGAAATTACTTCAAGTTTGACTCTGGAGAAGGTTGGATATAGAAGGAAAAGAATGTCCATCTTTAAAAAAATCCTGAATTAATCACACACAGAAGCTTGACTATGCTTCCTTTTCAAGGTTATATCTCAGGTAATTTTCACTTACTTTAATAGAGCACAGGAAGGCAGTATGGTAGCCATAAAATATGAGTTACTTAAAAGGGAAGGATAATTGGGACATTTAGTAATTAGGGAAGGTATTGTTTGTATTTTTAAGACCAAGAAGAAACATTTGCCAGCTTAAGATAGAATCTGTGTTATGAGTACAATTGTAATTATGCTCAAATGGGTGAATTTAGCTCCGTTAATTATTAGGAAACATATGACATGAAATTAAGATATTTTTATCTAAAGCTGACAGATGACCTTGACACTAAGAAATTAATTCAGACAGATAAATTATTGTTTTTCACATTAAAAGTATAAACATAACCCTAAAATGATAAATAATATTTAAATCCATTTAATATGCTTTTCAGCTTGTGAAGCATTTTTCACAAACCTTACTTTAGTTAATTTAATAGTAGTTTCTTGGAAAGAAGGAGAAATTAAACCAAAAGTGGTGGCATTTTGTCTGGGATGACTGCTTAGAGCTAGGCGGGAACTTATTGGGTCATAAGCCAATTAGGTTGACACTTTCTTGGATCTGGTCTCCACTTTAAATGTCCAGAGATTTCCCATGTCAAGCTAGTGTCCAGGAATAGTCAGATCCTGAGAGATTGTCTCAAGCTAACTAAAATAACACATGACAAGCCCATTTTTTCTCACTATAGTAAATCAAAATAGGGACTCAAGTCATAGTTAGGGACCATTAATTCACCAGATAACAATTAAATCAAAGCTTGTAGGAACAGTACATTTTCCCCTTCTAGGCAGACCTACGTGGGAAGCCAGATCACAATGAGAAGGTTGCCTGGTGAGTATGGAATCAGAATGAGGGAATATGGTAGAATGGAATGTTAATGGCATCAGGTCATCTTAGCTTGATACATCTGTCTCCTCTTAGGAATGGGCTTGCCAACGGTACCAGAAAGCTCAAAGGTCTTTGGCTAAAGCCCTCTGTATCCTCCAGGGATAACTTTGCCTTTAGGACCGGAAATATTCAAAGCCCAATGGGTGGGATTTCCTGTCCCTTAGTTAGTACTCAGATGGGCACTTTCCACGTTTGCCAAGGTGATTCTATTCTTTTCTAAGTTCCTATATCTATTAACTGTACTTGACCAGACCCATCTTTATGTTAGATATGTGAACACTATCAATCAGGTAATATTTAATTTTTTCTGACTAGCGAATTATTTTTCTTTTAGGTGATTTTCCAAATCTGCTCTGAGCCACTGGGTAGATTTATTAATTAAATCTGCACAGGGCCTTTTATTTTACCATTTCCAAGTTTTGGGGTGTGAGTGAGTGAGGGATTGCACTTAATGGTAGTTTACACATGTCGACAAGATTGAGATCAATTCCATGTTAATTTCAACTAGCTAAACTTACATTTTTCATCCAGTGGAATTTATTGGGCACTTACTATGGACTGGGTCCTGCTCTAGGCATTGGTGATATATCAACTATCAAAGCAGACAAAATTCTCTAACTTTTTGGAGCTTATACTGTGATGTACATAGACAAAATATACTGCCAGGAAAGACATGCAATTCTTTCAATGGCATTGATGATGAAAATTACTTAATATAAAATCAGACAAGAAATTCCTAAAGAATAATAGTCTGCATGATTGCTGATTATGTAGTAAGTACCCACTAAAAGAGTAAAAGATATGCATGGGGGAATTGTTTGAAGGTGCAACAGACTTAAGCAGGTTGAATTTTCTAAGTATCAGGGGTGAGGAGCTTTGATTTAGGCAAAAGCAATTTGGTCAAAACAGACTGGCTGAGATGCTACTGAGTAAAATTAATGGTGTGATGGAAAATGATTATCCTTAGAATGAGAGCTTCTTATACACTGTTGATAGGAGTAGAAATTGGTACAACTATTTGTGAAGGCAATATGGGAATATCTATCAACATTTTAAATGAACATGCTCAAGCATTTTAGCATATTGGAGTTTATCCTAGGAACACACATGCATGTGGAAAGAAACAGATTCAGGAATATTTAGTATTGTAATATTTGCAATAGTGAACATTTGGAAGACACCTAAGAATTTATTGTTTAAAAATGTTATGGCATATTAAAAAATAAGGTAAATTATTTATACTGGCATGGGAAGATGTCCAAGATGCTTTGGGCTAAAAAAAAAGCAAGGTAAGGAGCAGAAGGTTAATTTTTTAAATTTACTAAACCATTTCCAAATAAGGTATGCCATTGATTGATAACTACTTAGAAATTAAAAGATAACCCCCAGGCCCAAAAAGTTCTGGATTCATTGATTTTATTGTTTTATTACCTTGTTTTCACTTCTTTAATTTATATTTGTTATTACAATGTCAATGCACACCATCACAGAAAAATTGGAAAATGTAAGAAAAGAAAAATGAGAGCATAAATAATACCTGCAACATCAAGCATTCTAACAATTCTAAACCCCTTGGTGAATATCTATTTAAATCCCTTTCTGTTCACATAAATGTTGTTTTCAATCAAAATATGGCATATACATGCCTTTATTTAACCTGCTTTTGTTTATTCAGCAATGAGAATGTTTGGGGAATGACTTTCCTTTCGTAAAAATAACTTTTCACAATTTAAGCATCTCAAAATAAAGAATAAATTGGCTGAAAATGAATTTAAAACAATACCAAATAAATTGGTAAAAAATGGATAAAAATGATTAAAGATACTTTAGAGTTTGGGAAACTACCTCAGATATCCAAAAATTATCAATATGTGAAAGTTCAGAGGCTCAATATACCTGAAACATAAAGTTTTTGTTTATACATTAGGTGCTTTTAATCATTAAGGTAATACATGTTGACTAAACTTATATGCCCTCACCACCCCACAATAATTCAAATCCACAAAGGCAACCCTGTGTTCAGAGTCTTCCAGTCATCCCTGATTTTATCAAAATCCACATATAAATTATTTAAAAGAAAAGTATGATCACACTGCATGGCCCTTTTTATGTCAGGACTCTGGACAAATAGATTAACACTATTCTTTTTAAAGCCTGATGAGAATCTATTATCAGAAAAAAGCAAAATTTAGTTAAATATCTTCCTACTGAGGGACTTGGTGGTTCAACTAAATTTTCTTTTCTTTTTCTTTTCTTTTTTTCATGGAAAGGCATTTTATTTTAAATATAGCAGCACAGGCATGCCAATCCTAAACTGATCAACTAAATTTTTTAGACATGTGTGTGTGCATGTGTGTGTCTGTGTGTATCCTTATGCACATTTACATAAGTGTACTTGTGTAGTTATCTGGGTGAAATTTATTCCCACAAGTTGAATTTCTAGGAGAAAATAAGCTGAATAGAGACTTTGGGTCAGAGTCTGGGGTTTTGGTTCCTTGAAACCATATTATCAAGGAATGTTATAACACCTGGGTGGGTGAAATCAGTATAAAAAAAGTTCAAATGCCCTATCGTTAAGTGAACTATCCAATCCTATCTCAAAGTATAACACTTCGAACGTTTTGATTTTAAATTGTTTAATTGTACTGGGTCCCCATAGATTTAATGGATTGTTGAGGGAAAATCCCCAAAATACTATAAAAATGCCATCACTGTATGTTTGGTTTAAAAAATATACTTAAATAAGGTTAGAAATCCATGAAAATTTAATTTGCTATGGGTACTACAAAATGCCATTTTTCAACAGATTGAAGTGTTTTAAGTTTGCCTATTGATATCAGTTGTGTTTGCACGCAATGTCAATCATACAGTCTTGTCTTTAATTTTGGGTTATGTTGGGTCACCACTTCTACTTCACTTGTTCTTATGTCATGATATGTGATTACAGGGCAAGAAGGCAACGATGAAGTTCAGGAGCTCCATGGATAATTCACAGGGAATGAATCGATATCAGTTTCCAAAGATTAACCATTACATGATGCCTGTTCCTCCTCCACTTCCTCCCCCTAATGGAAAAATCACAAGGGAAAATAGACCTGAAACATGGAGAAGGAGAAGAGTTCGTCCAACCACTGCTCCAAATGGCTTAGAACCTCTCTTTACCAGGGTGATTATAGAATCAAATTTTCTTTCATTAATTAAGCACCGATTACATTGTATTATTAGATTTCTAGATGAAATCTAAGAGACTCTAGGGAAATCGAATGCAAAATGACTTGCATAAAGAAATATAATAATTTTATAAATATAGTAATTGTAAGCTTGAATGAATCTGAAACCAAATATTTGAGTAGTTCAGTTGAGTAGTTTAGCATAATTGAGAAAAAAATCAAGTAAATCTTGTATTCCAATTTAGTTTGTATTATACCCATTTCCAAATCATTTATTGCATTTAATGTGCCCATTCAATCACATGTCAGGAAGTATTTTAACATTTAATTTGTGAATATTCACGGACTTAAATATATCGAAAAACACAGTGTACCATATAAAATAATTATTAACACTCACTTTTAATAATTTTGGCAAATTACTGTATAATATTTATACATATTTTCCTTTCAGTGTTCTTAAAATATATTGTAGCTTGTTGTAATCATTCCTTAAAATACTGATAAAGAAAATAGTCCTAAGGCCAGTTATACTTTATACAGATACAGGCTAGTATGAAGGCAAAATATCTCTTAATTTTTAGAGTGTAAGTATACAACTAATAGCAATTATATGTAACTTTTTTTTTTTTTTTTTTTTGCGGTACGCAGGCCTCTCACTGTTGTGGCCTCTCCCCATTGCGGAGCACAGGCTCCGGCCGAGCGGGCTCAGCGGCCA
>NC_041217.1:119585313-119603038 GCF_002837175.3 Physeter macrocephalus
TTTGCGGTACGCAGGCCTCTCACTGTTGTGGCCTCTCCCCATTGCGGAGCACAGGCTCCGGACGCGCAGGCTCAGCGGCCATGGCCCATGGGCCCAGCCGCTCCGCGGCATGTGGGATCCTCCCGGACCGGGGCACGAACCCGTGTCCCCTGCATCGGCAGGTGGACTCCCAAACACTGCGCCACCAGGGGAGCCCTATACATAACTTTTGTGGTTATTAGGAGATGGCTGGGTCAACATTTCACTGATGGAGAATCAGGGAGCGAAGTGCCAACATTGCATGTTGACAGCATGTTGGCTTTCCAAAACCAGCCTCGTTCAAGTGCTCTGTTTACCCCTTGTCCACATCTCCCTCCCAGCAGCTTTCCTCACCAATAACTTGCCTCACCAATAACCTTCTCTAAAAGTTGGGACTGTCTTCCTTGTGCTTGCTCAAATTTCCTCCTTTCAATCCACCTTTCACTAATTCTTTTTTTTTTGTTACGATCTCTGAGAGAGCCTGTACCCCTCATCTCCGAGGCCCACCCTCCGCCCTGTTCCTTGATCTTATCCTTTTCCACTGCCATGGCACTTTGCACTGTCTGTCATTCTCCTCTCCTATTTGGAGGTTTATTCCTTCCTCTAGTATTCATCTCTGTCTCTCAACATACCCAGGCATAGAGT
The DNA here is from genome assembly GCF_002837175.3 of Physeter macrocephalus. Lineage (NCBI taxonomy): Eukaryota > Metazoa > Chordata > Mammalia > Artiodactyla > Physeteridae > Physeter > Physeter macrocephalus. The sequence goes on from NC_041217.1 coordinate 119,585,977, forward strand.
AACCAAGTCCTTTCCTCACATTCTGTAGCCTGAGACTTCTGTTTTCTCCATTCCTACTGCAAAGTTCTCTGAAGAGTAGTTTACTGTAGCTCAGTCTAACAAGCAACCCCTGGCAACTCAGCTCACATTTAATTTCTTTTTCTCACTATTGTCTGTTGCTGGTCAATGGCAATTCTGGGACCCAGACTGGATGAGTAGTCCCTGTCCTGGGTTATTTGGCCTTGTGGACAGCAGAGCCATGGAATGCTCTGAAGATTCCATTCAGGAGTGACACATGTCACTTACACTTGAATTCCATTACCAAAGTCTGACAGCAATGGAGTGGAAGTATCATCCTCTCATAGAGAGGTGCAGTGAAATTTGGGGCAATGATAGAATCTACCACATCCACTAAAACTTACTTTGAATTCTTTGAATGCTGGCATTGGTCTCTACCAGGCCAACAAGCATGCTCTCTTGAAGGCTGTGGCCCCCACTTGCAAAAATGGTGACTTCCTCCTCATCCTCATTTGGTGGCAGCATTTGATTTTCTGATGCTAGAATATATTATGGGACGAACTCTACCTGGTCATACTTTATAAAAAATGTTTAAATCTCATATAAACCATAAGAATATGTAAAATCTATATGTTCAAGTTAAACAACAATCAAACACCTGTGTATATACCATTACTTCCCAACAAAGTAGAACACTTTTGTCATACGATAAACCCCTTGTTTTCTGCCCTGTCACATCCTCTTCTCCTTCCCAGAGCAACCACTATTCTGACAAATGTGTTAACTGAGTCCCTGCTTTTCTTTGGAGTTCTATTACTTGTATGCATAAAACTTCAAAATAAGCGCAAACCTAGCATTGCAATGAAAGGATAATATATCTAGGAGAAAATAAGCTGAAGAGAGTCTTTGGGTCACCATCTAGGTTTGTTTCCTTGACAGTTTTAAGAGCCCCTTGTGGGGAAGTGAGAGAGGTCAGGTCATGAGTGTGTCCTAGAAAAATGGGGCTCACCAGAGTCAGGGCATCTAATGAGGTCCTCGTGTGGGCCAGATACTGGACGTCCAGGAGGAATATGGTCAGGCAAATGGGCTTCCGTACCTGGGCACAGAGGAGAGAGCAGCAACTTCTCCACCCTGTGGTCATGACAAGTGAAGCACGGATAAGCACCTGAGCTGGCTTCCCCTGGGCATTCTATTTCAGATTAGAAACACAGCAGGTGTCAGCAGGCATCCTGGCTCTGACAGACCTTGGCATGTCTGGCTCTTGAGTTCACAAGTCTTCAGTCTGACTTGGTCTTTTTTTTTTTTTTTTTTTTTAACTGTTGTTCTCTCTTTTTGGAATCCTTATTTTGAGAATGTTGGGACTACTAGACTGATGCTCTAATATTCTTAGCTTTTCCCTCCTATTTTCTACTTCTTTGCCTTTTTGCTCTACTTGCTGGGAGATTTCTTCAATTTTATATTCCACACATTCCATTTAAATTTTTCTTTTTTCTTTTTTAAAATTTTATTGAAGTATAGTTGATTTACAATGTTCTATTTAATTTCTGCTGTACAACAACGTGACTCAGTTATACATATATATATATTCTTTTTCATATTCTTTTCCATTATGGTTTATCACAGGATACTAAATATAGTTCCCTGTGCTATACTGTAGGACCTTGTTGTTTATCCATTCTATATATAATAGTTCGCATCTGCTAATCCCAAACTCCCAATCCTTCCCTCCCCCATCCCCCTACCCCTGGCAACCACAAATCTGTTCTCTATATCTGTGAGCTATTGACATTTTTCTTTTCCTGCCATATTTTAAATCCTAGAACTCCTTTTAGTTCACTGAATGTAATTGAGAAAGCATCTTATTCTTGTTCTTCATGATTTTGATTCTTTGGTACTTGTGGAGACTTGCTTTGTGGGCTAAGATATGTTCAGTTGTTGTAAAAAATGTGATTCTTTAATTGTTGGGAGCAGAGTTCTATAAATGTTCAATAGGTAAGAAATGTCCAGTTATGTCATTCATATTTTTACATCCTTACCATTCTTTTTTATCTGCTTGGTCTCTTAGTTCCTGAGTTCTAGTGATAATTCATTCTCTGTAGTTGTGGATTTGTCAGTTTCTTCTTGTAATTAGTCAAGTTCTGCTTTGTAAATGTTGAGAATACCTGGTTATATGCTCTCAGATTTGGGATACTTTACCTTACTGGTGAAGATATTCTTTATTATTAAAAAATGATCCTCTTTATCACATTACTTTGGCCTTAAAATCTATTTTGTCTAATAGTATTTCTCCTTATTTTCTTTAGATAATATATATGTATATATATATATACATAAAATATATATTTATATTTATACATATATATTTCTTTTACTTTCAGTTTTTCAATGTCTTTAAAGCTTTATGCTTTAAATGTGTTTATGCAGCATATGTGTGCTTTGCGTTTATTTCAACCCGAGAATCTCTGTTTCTTTAATAAGTGAGTTTAGTCTAATGACATTTATTTTATTTAGTGGTATATTTAGATTTACTTCTACCATATTAGTTTGTATTTTCTACTTACCATGATTTGTCTTTAATAGTAGCATTTCATGCTGTTATTGCCTTTTCCTCAAAGCTTCCCTCTCTTGCCTCCATGGCACTCTACTTTCACGGTTCTTTGTTCTCTCCTTTGACCTCTCATCTTGCTCCTCTGTGCCTCTTTCATCTTTACCCCTAAACCTGGCCATCACCATAGGCTTAGACCTTGACACTTGTCTTTCTATTCAAAATGCGGTCACCTTCCCACATGGCTTCAGTAGCTTTCTAGATGTCTCTTGGATCTGTCACTAGCTCCTAGGTCCTGGGGTTTAGAATAAAATTGGTACAGTGGGGTAAATCATGCACTTTTTTTTTTACAGTGTACAGTTCATGGTTTTATTATATTCAGAAGTTAGGCAACCATAAGCACCATCTAATTTCAGAACATTTTCATCACCCCAGAAAAAAAAAAAAATATCCATAAGCAGTCATTCTCTAATCTTCCTTTCCCTACCCCTTAGCAACTACTAATCTACTTTCTGTCTCTATTGATTTGCTTATGGATATTTCATATAAATGGAATCATGCAATAAATATTCTTTAGTGTCAGGCTTCTTTTACTCAGCATAATGTTTTGAAAGTTCATCTATGTTGCAGGTTGTATCAGTACTTTCTGTTTATGGCTGAATAATATTCCACCATATGGTTGTACCACATTTTGTTTATCTCATAGGCAGTTGATGGGCATTTGTGTTGTTTCCACTTTTTGGCTATGAATAGTGCTGCTATGAGCATTTGCCTGCAAGTTTTTGCATAGACATATGTTTTCATCTCTTTGGATGTATACCTAGGAGTGGAATTGCTGGGTCATATAGTCACTCTACGTTTTACTTTCTGATGAACTGCCAAACTGTTTTCCCAAGTGACCACACCATTTTACATTTTCATCAACAATGTATGGGTTCAAATTTCTCCACATCCTTAGCAATGCTTGTTACTGTCTTTTGATTCTAGCTGTCCTAGTGGGTAAGTGGTATCTTACTTGTTTCAAATTTGTATTTCTCTAATGACCGATGACATTGAGCATCTCATTCATGCCAATCGTGCACTTTTACTTTAGTATTTAGATTTATTTTACTTTGATCTAGAAAAGATCCATTTAAGGAGAGATGGCTCTCATGATTAATTTACACATTAAATTCATTCTTTCATTTCATGACTACCATCCCAAAGCATCCTTCAAATGCTCTTAAAAGGAAAGAAAGAGGTAAATGAAAGAGGTAAAGAAATATGGCTTGCTGGTGGCCACCTGTTCCTCAGTGAATGTATAAAACAGGGTCCCTGGCTTCTGTGGTCTGTGTCTCTAGGCCATGATCCATGAACTTCCTACTCACCTTTCAGGCATCTGTAATTGCACAGGGCTTATCTGGAGTCTAGGAAAGCAAATGACAGGGTGTAGATCTTACAACCCAGCACATTGCTTCTGTGCCCGTTGCTTTATAATTTGGAGGTATAATACCTGCAGAGTTTTTTTAATGCTTTTACAGAATCTATGTGACTAGTTAGATTTTGCTCTGAGGTTTACCTCATCCATCTGCAGAAATTCTGTGTTTCCACTTAGGACTGCTGGTCACCTACTCCACACAGCAGCCTACTGGAAATGTGAATGGTACTATAAATAGTGTTTATATATGTGAAAATACAGGCTGTCAAATAAGAACCTACTTAATTATTATGCTTATCAATTAAAAATAAAACAGTTTGTTTTAAGTTTTTATATGTTTTATGATAGAGAAAGCAAAGAACTTCTCCTGGCACGAACTAGTCTGGGGCTTTCTCCATATCTGGTTGAGGCCTCCTATCTACTTCCTAGACTCCAGATAAGCCCTGTGCAATTACAGGTGTCTGAAAGGTGAGTAGGAAGTTAGCAGATTGAATCAGGAAGCAGAGGGTTAAAGGCAGGAGGGGGAGAAGAGAGTAAGCAGAGTCCATCTCAGTAGTAGTAGATTCTACATAATGATGTTAAATTAAACTTTGTAGAATAGCTCCCAACATGTTTCTCCCCTGCTTAAAACCTTTCACTAGCTTCCCCTTTCCTAATGAAAGTGAGTTATTCTTCTGCCTGACTTTTAAAATGTCAGTTTTATGATTATTCAGGTGTGTTGAGACCTATAGATCAGAAGACACTTGCCTTTAAAAAGACAGTTTGTCCCTTACAGTTCTCAAGAGGAAGGGACATGCCTGTTTATTTTAGTCAGGATTCCATCTAGAATATTGTTTGACACACATTTGGGCACTGTGGCTCAGCCAAGTTGATAAATAAAATTAACCATCACACCAGGCCATGCAGGGCCACCCAGGGAAGCACCAGGGTTGTCAAGAGAGGCATGGGAGGAAAAGGTGGGAAAGAGCCTCTGTTGTGCTTTCCGAGGAAGAATTGGGCAATGCAGGGTAAGCAGGGATAAGATGGGATAGTATGAATGATTTTGGCAGGCTCTGGTGTTGGGCTGTCCTAAGTTGTCTGGTACCTGGTGCTGGGGCAGGGGAATATTGGCCCAGAGTGTTAGAGGCTGGGGGAGGGTGCATATGGGCTCTCAGTTGGTTAGTGTGCACATGATAAATGTTCTCCCAGGCAAGTCATTTACTATCTCTAGGAACTGGTTAGTCTTGGGTGAGATAGTGTCCCAGGGTCAGTAAGGACCCAGATGTCAAAACATCAGAATAAAAGGACATGCTTAGTATACTAGTATTCAAGGGCTTTCAGGTTTTGGCCCTTTTCCAGTTTTCTCTCTGTTCCTAACCAAGCCAAACCGAACTACTTTCTATACCCTCAACTGGTTGGTCCACCACTTCCCCAATTCCAGTCTATATATTTTTTTAATTACTTTATGCCAGAAAATCTTTTTCTATGCATTGCCTGTGAGTGCATGGGAGATAAAAAGAATGTGTTTCCATACCCATCTTTCCCTGCCCCTCTCAAAGACTTTATGCTCTACACTAGTAATAGGATTCCATCTCTTCTTCCCTTCAAAAGGACTTTGTTACTTTTCTTACATTCCTTAATATATTCTGCTTAGCATAAATACTCATTTATCTTTATTATTTCTTCTACTCCCAGATTATGAAGCTTGTTGAGGGCAGGCATTTGATTTTATTTACATTTAATCAAATGTTTATTAGTACTATATTCATAAATGGGTATTGTTTTATTTTCCATGCAAATAGTAAGCTTTTAGTTATATTTTTTCACTTAGGTAAATATTATGGATATCAATTATGCCTTTCAGATATAGATCCCTTTTCTCCAACAACAAATAAAGCCTAGAAAACATTAGCTTTTTGGGAGAAATTGCACATTTCTTTTGTTTGACTTAATTTAAGGACTATTTAAAAAATTTTTCTTTCTAGTCAGTGCATTATCTTGGTATTTTTTACTCTTAGTTTCTCACCAGTAGGCTAAGATTTGAGAATGAAAAAGGAAAACATCAGCACGATTTTAATATATGGTAATTCAACATATTTCATGGTAGGCTTGATTTATTTTAGACAAACATTTTCCTTTAAACAATGCTTTTGCTTAAAATTAGCATTGCAGTTTGGTAACTACATAACTAAAAAGGACTTTAAAATAGTATAAAAAGTCAATTCAACAATGAAAATATCTTTGCAGCTGGCATTGTGGGACAAAACCCTAGAAGAAAGGAAGAACCAAAAATGCTTCTGGGAACCAGGGCAGACCACTTTACTAAGAGGGTCCGATTTGGGGGCCTTCTCACCAAAAGCAAAATCCATCTGGATAATTTGTAGTCTTAACAGACTCAATGAATTCATTCTGTTGAGGGAGATGAGGAAAGGAAGGCTCATGTGTCAACTCAGCATCCTCCACATCTGGAGCTCAGATACCTCTAGAATGCTGGAGGTGTTTGGGGGCATGTCAGGAATTAGCATGAGATATAGGTTACACAGTAGTAAGAAAAACAGGTAAGAGTAAAGTGAAAAAAGTATGCAGAGTAAAAGCAAAGGAGGGAGAAGGAGAGAACCAGTTGAAACCAGAGTGAAAGAGAAGGAAAAGAGTAGAACCAAATGAGTAGGGCTTCCCTGGTGGCGCAGTGGTTAAGAATCCGCCTGCCAAGGCAGGGGACACGGGTTCGAGACCTGGTCCGGGAAGATCCCACATGCCGCGGAGCAACTAAGTCCATGCGCCACAAATCCTGAGCCTGTGCGCGCCACAACTACTGAAGCCAGCATGCCTAGAGCCTGTGCTCCGCAACAAGAGAAACCACTGCAATGAGAAGCCCGCGCACCACAACAAAGAGTAGCCTCCGTTCACCGCAACTAGGGAAAGCTCGCCCAGCAACGGAGACCCAAGGCAGCCAAAAATAAATAAATAAATAAATAAATTTAAAAAAAAAAAAAAAAAAGAAGAACCAAATGAGAATAGTGAAGACAGGTTTCCATCACAACCAGAGGCTTCCTGAACCTTTAGAATGTGAACACTGCACCACTGTGCCTCTGGCTGAGTCAGTCTCCCTAAGACCTGAATAAGAGTCAGCATGGGGACTGCCTGCCACTCTGTATGGCCAGGCTTTTAATCAATTTTTATCAAGGCTTAATCAACAAAGGTGGTGTTTTGTTTAACAGGACATCGTGAATCCGTTTTCATGCTCTGGTACCTATTGAGTTCCTATAAACGTAGAAAGCTTCTGATTTAGGGTGGGGTCAACCTGCTTTTGTCTCAGCAAAGGACACAATATGGAATCCCTAATTATTCCATAGCCGTGTCCAGTCAAATCAATGTTTGTTAGGCCTTTACTAGGTGTCAGCACTGGCAAGACACTGGGGGCTTAAAGATCGTTAAGATACTGTCCTTATCTACTGAGAGAGAGGAATACAAGGAAATAGTTTCAATGCCATGTGACTCATACAGTTATATAGGCCTCGAGATTAAAAACATGTTGGTCATATTTGGGCCACTACAATTAGTTCAGTTGCTGGACCTTTAGATGTAACACAAGAAATTGCAATAGTTGAAAGATAGTAGGAGAGACTATATAAAGACATTTTTTACTGTCTGAGGAATGTTGGCCCTTATCCCATGGATATTGGGGATCATTGGAGGACTTTAAGTGGGAGAGTTACATGATCTATTTCGTGACAGTAGATCACTCTGATATCCAGGAGGAGGGAGAATTTGAAGGACATCAGGCTAGAAGTGTGGGGACCAATTAGTAGGGTAACCATACATCCCAGCTTTCCTGGAACAGCTCAAAGCTATGCTCTTTTTTTCTAGCATACTAACTAGAGGTTTATTACAGTAGTCCAGGTAAGACCTTACGATGTCCGGAGTTCATCAGGGCTTGGCTAAGTAGATGGAGAGGAGTTGCTGCCCAACACTATCAACAAGAACAGGCACTTTGACACCCATACAATCTCTGAAATCCACTTCTTACACAGGCGTGGGCAGGGATAAAGAGATGCCAGTGAAAGTTTAGTCTAGCCATGGAATGCTAAATATTACAAATATATAATGGCTAACTGGTTCACCACTCAGTAGGCTTGCTGTTTATTTGTCAGCTCAGATTCTACTTGCCTGACAAATCTGAAAAGAAACGAGAAGGAAAGTCGTAAGCTGCTGGTCAAGGAAGTAAGAGAGGTAATCATTAGTTGTGCAGGGGTTTGAGCCTTGCTCCTGTTCTTGAAATGCAACTGAATTTTCATGGAAGGTTTTGATACTTGCTTGAGGACAGCAGAAAGGGCCGTGAAACCTTGTTAAAGTTTCATCAGTCTGGGGTCATTATAACCTTGCAAGATGGTAAGTATAGAGGCAATTTAGTCAACTGCACGAAACAACTATTCGTTTCTTAGTGCATGTATTTAATCATGAGCTGTCACTTGGGCCTCCTATTAGAACCCAGAAAAGGTTACTTGGTGCAAATAATTGAGGAATATTTTAGAAAGGAATGAAGCAACCAGAGCAAGAGAAAAGAGATGTTGCTACCAGGAATACACTTTAGCAGAAAAAAAATATATGAATAAGAGTAAATGAAAAGGGTGAAGAGCTATCCTTAATTTTATTTTTAAACATTTCTCCATCCAGTTTTTCATTTTGCACATATGAGGAGGGCCTTTCCTCCACTCTAATCCCACTGTTACCTTGTATTTATGTAGTGCTTATCTCCCAGAAGCCCTTCACATGGCTACCTCTGAATCCATGCCACTTTAGAAAGTATTGCTTAACAAAGTGGGATGCTCTTATTTAATCCGTCATATCATTAAATGCTCTCTTGGGAGCTTGGAGCTGAATTTGCCTTAGGCTGGTGATTGTGGGTTGGGTTGCACACGTGCATGTCACGCTCCACAGTTGCTCAGGCAAGAGGAAACATGGGATGACTTTGTAACCGATGACTTTGTAACCAAGATCCAGGCCTGCCATCATCCCTTTGCTTTCAACTGTGACTCAAGGGGATGTTTCTAATCTGCAAAGAATTATCCAGTTTGCTGATTTACGTTCATGGCTCCTGGTGTCCCTGAAATATTTCTCTTGATTATCTCTCTATTTGGGACCTCTGTCCAGAGGCAAGACAATTTGCTCAAATTTTAAATCTCAGACTTTCCCACCCATTTACACTTTTTGGACTGTCATTTGCTGAATTTCATCAAATTTACTTCTTCTGGTTTTTGCTTCAAAGAAATAGGAGTGAATGAGAAAAAAAATCCTCTGAGGTAGAAGGGAATGGCTTTGGAGATGGAAGTATTTTAGTAGTTCCTTCAGAAATTTTTTTTGCAGCTTTGTCATTCTTAAAAAAATTCATGCTTCCAAGGCATCTGTAATTCAGTGAGATCAAACTCAAATAATTGCCTTGGATTCACTGAAAGTTGGTCTCTTCACATTTTTCATTTAGCTAAAAATCGATTTTTAGAAAAGTGAAGTAGATTAAAAGTAATGCCTGGTATCTGTATAGTTCGAGAAACCTACGATATTCTTACTAGGACCTCTTAAAGTCTCTCAAGGAGCCATTCCTATTTCTCTGCCTCTTCTTCCTCTTCCTTTTCTTGCTTCTCTTTCCGGGTCTTCCTCTTAAAGGTTAGGCAAACACTATACTTATTCACTACTGTGAAAATATTTCTGAATATAAACTAGGAGGCAAGGCATTGGATATTTAATCTCTGGTATTTAAGTTTAGTGTTTATTTTATAAATAATTTAAATTGGTCAATGCCATAGAATATCAAGTAGGTTTATGAGGTGATATTTTTGGTTGGGTTTATTGTTTGATATTAAGAATAATATTAATAATGTTGGTTTTTCATTGAACTGAATGCCTCCTGTGAAACTGGATAACCCCAGGTACCCAACATACATTGTTCCTGATCCTCAGAGTGACCATAGAAGGAATCAAATGTGTGCATCTTCCTCTCACAAAGAATAAGCTCAGGGAAGGATGTATTGTCAGTGCTCAAGTATAAAGATAACACTCAATTACAAAAACAATTGCTAAATTACAGTTAATGTCAATTTGAATGAAAACAAAATTATGTCACCAATATTTATTTAATTAATTTGATTTGAATTTTTATTTGAGAACTAGCAAAAAGAACCAAGAGTAGTTTCCTCTTCCCATCACTGATATTTTTGTTGCATGTAAAACACAAGACACATGGGCTTCCCTGGTGGCGCAGTGGTCGAGAGTCCGCCTGCCGATGCGGGGGACACGGGTTCGTGCCCCGGTCTGGGAGGATCCCACATGCCGCGGAGCCGCTGAGCCTGTGAGCCATGGCCGCTGAGCCTGCGCGTGCGGAGCCTGTGCTCCGCAACGGGAGAGGCCACAACAGTGAGAGGCCCGCGTACCGCAAAACAAACAAACAAACAAACAAAAAAAACAACACACAGACACATACGTAAGATAAAAGGTGACAAACTTTGTCCAAATCCCCAGAATTTACATTAAAAATAAAAAGCCAAAGTGTATATATGCTATAATTGTTAAAGGCATTTGTTTTGTAATGGGCTTGACTTTTTGTGCACTGTATATAGATTGACATTTTATAGAGGTTTTGTTGCAAGGTACATAAAAATAGTCTTTTCTATTCTTTGTATTACACTCTGATTAGAAGGTGATCACACTCTGATTAGAAGGTGATTAGTTAATAAGCCCCCTTTTTTTGTTTATTCTAGGATTCAAGAAGGATTCACAAAACACCACTGCATAGTAATGCAGCTATTACAATGATCTATTTGGGGAAAAATGTGCACCTAGCCTACGATCACTCAGATTTCCGGGATGAAATAAAAGTTTATCAGCAGCACTGTGGTGGGGAAAACCTGTGTGTCTACGCAGGAAGACTGCTTGAAAAAGGTACACATAAAATGTGAATGTTTTAATTGTTTGCAGTTGATGCTCTGGATAAGCTATTGTTGGTATAATACCAAAATGACTTTAATCACTCTATGAAATTATGCATCTCCAGGGACTTATAAACCAGCTGCCTAAAAGTAAATCCAGATTTACTGCTCCATGATTGAAACTGAAGCAGCAATTACTCTTGCAGATTGTGGAATAAAGAATTTGGAGTGATTTAACCCAGTAACAGATTAATCTTGAAATAGAGATATATGATCATTAAAATGTTGTACGAATAAACTGTCCCCCAATTTACAAGTTAACTGTTTGTCTTGCCATAGTGAAGTACATCATACATTATTCTAAGAGAAAAATACCAGATTGGCAATTTGTTCTTTAGAACTATGATGAGATAAAATCACAAATCCAATAAACCTCAGGGTGAATCACACCTAAATAATGCAGTACAAAATATGGCTACATGCTTTTATACATTTTCATTTCCCTTTTATCATAAATCCATGTTTGTTAGCATAAGATAATTTTTGTATCCAATATAGGATTTCACATATTGTACCAAAGTGGGGTTTTTTGTCAATATTTAGTTCTGTGGCACAGCAATTAAAAGGAAGAGCTGTTACAGGATTATGTTTGTTATTTCCTTGCTTAAGACACTCTGTTTAGAACGTAATAGTGTTTTTACTGATTAAAAGAAATATTTATATTTGGGTGATCTAGATATAGACTTAGGGATTAAAGGGAGGAGTTGGGGGCAAACATGGAGTTGTTACTTTTGGCTTTTCTGATTTCCCTCATCAATCAAAAACAGTGACTATTAATTTAAAAAAATTTAACTGCTTAAAGAGAACTATACATATTTAGGGATAAAATATTGAAAACTTACCAACATAAGAAAGGATAAACACTTGAATGTTGGTTTTGATTTAAAGTAAAATATTATCTATTATAATGAATTATATATATTGTATTATAAAGAAAAAACATTTTTCTTTATAAAAATGTATAAAATTTCTTTTTAAAAAATAATGCCAGAAACTACTTTTTCCCACTTTATGTACTTAGCTGAAACGTAATTTACTTTGTTTCATTTTGTCATAGCATCTGAGAGTTCGGTCCTTCCATTATGTAGATGAGGAAAATGAGAGGCATCCAGAGGTACAGTGGCTCCCCAAGGTCACCCGTGCAGTTCTGAGCAGGGTTGAGAGCAGATCCCAGCCCCCTGACTAGGTGCAAGATCCTTGTTTAGTACTATCCAGTCCCAGTTAGCTATTCTCAGTAGCAAAGGGTTTCCTATATTTCCATAATATGAGGGGTATGAAACCCCTAATAATAGTGATTAGATACTTATTTTTAAAAAGTATCACTTTCAACGATTAATTTTGATGAATTGCTGAAATTAGCTACAGTCTCAAATTGGAGTTAACATAATGAAACTTTTCCTGGGTCTTAGATCATGCTTTAATCAATAGAGTTCATATGAAATGGCTATTTGACTGCTGGGAAATGTGGCGCATACAGATGAAAAAAGAACAAGGTTTAGCTGAATGATTTTCTGGGAGATGATGTACACTCTGTGATAAGAGTGCAAAACCAAAGGTTACGGGAGAATGTTACTTGGCTAAGTGTTATTTTGTGTGCATATTGATCCCAGAACTGACTTTTTGTTATGTCATTGGACAGTCTTGAATAATAGGTTGGAATGGGGATTGAAGTAATTGAATCCTGTCCACACAATAGTTTTGTCTCAGCTTGCCCTTGATTGCCATGAAAGTAATCGTTCAAAATTGAAAGTTGGGTGGCTCAGAGTTGACTTGTGGTTCAGCAATCTTAGCAATTTAGTTGGACTGAAAAGAATCTGCCCTTTTTACAAATCAAAGCTGTGCATGATTCAGTGAAATGTGAATAGGTTTTTAGAAGACTTGTTTTAAAAAAAGGGCCATTAAAGTTAGGCTTGGAGCAGTAAACTCCTTAAAAATGTAGCATTCATTAATTTCTCTTGCTTTTGGATGAGAATAACAATACAATTAATTATTTGGGAACATGGCAAGTGCATCTTTTATTATCATAGTGATTCATGATGTGTTGCAGTTTGATTTTAGACATCAGGCCACAGATCGATTGTTTATTATGTACACCTATGAAGTCATGGAATATTTCTGCTACTTGTAAAGAGTACAGTTCTTCACAGGCAGTTTTATTTATCATTCATCCCTTCAAACAAGGCAGACGTTTGCCTCCTGGGTTCATGTGGATACGAAGAACAAAGTAACTTTTTTCTGGCTCTCTTATAATTCCTCTTCTGCCTCATTTTCTTGTATTTCCATAACCTTATCCTGTTGTACCTATTCGTGCTTTCCTCACTACTTCTTCACAAACACAGCGGCTGCTTCACCAGCCCCTAGCCTCCTGCCTCCCCACCCCTCCCCGCCCCGCCCCACATTGTTATCTTGTCTTTTCCTGTGCCCTTTCCTTTGTCTGCAATAGGACAAAGGATTTTAAATTCAAAATAGTATTTTAAGTTCAAACCGTATCCATCTTTTAAGATTCAGATTAAGACTGTGAAGCTTTCCCAACTGACTTTTATTCCATTTTATCCCTCTCTTTTGATGATAATGGCTCTTAACACCTAAAACCGAAGTATTTCTTTGTACCTTGACTTACATTAACTGTTTTTTTATTACTCTTTATCATATATTGATTTTTTTAGTTGTTAAAAATAGGTGTAACTTACAGTCCATAAAATTCGTCCACTGTAAGTGTACAATTCACTGATTTTTAGGAATTTTATAAGGTTGTACAGCCATTATCACAGTTTTAGAACATCTCCATAACTTCAAAAAGTTCCTTTGTGCTCACTCTTTGGCAATTAATCTTCACTCTCATAGCCAGCCCTAGGACACCATTGATCTGCTTTCAGGCTCTACAGATTTGCCTTCTATGGACATTTCTTGTAAATGAAATCATACAATAGGTAGTATTTTGTGTCTTGCTTCTTTCACTTAGCATAGTGTTTTTAGGAATCATCCATTTGTAGCATCTGTCAATAGTTGCTCTCTTATAGCTGAGAATACATTCTGTTACATGGATATACCACATTTTATTCATCTACTCCAGTTGATGGATATTTGTATTGTTTCCAGTTTGGGACTATTATAAGTCATGCTGTAATGAATATACAAAGACAAATTTTTTGTGTGTAGACATCAGTTGTCATTTCTCTTGAGCAGCTTCCTAGGAGTGGGTGTGATGGCTTTTGCTTCCTGAGAATGGGTCATACCCTTTCCAGTTTCTTTGTGTCTTTTGATATTTTTGTTGAAAACTGAACAATTTAGATCATCTATTAGAGCAACTGTGGATTCTGAATTCCCACTTTCCCTCTGGAAGGTTATTCTTGGGTTTTTTATTTGTTTGTTTGCTTAGTAGCTTATCTAGAACAAATCTGTGAAATTCATGTCCCCTCTCCTTGGTATACAGCCACTGTTGTCTCTGCTCAGATTTATTTTTTGTTCTGTTTTTACTTTTTAGGCTAATCTCTTAGGGTTGTCTCTGTGTTTTCATAGTTTAGTGATCATTCAGTGATTTGTCAGAGGTCGTGTTCCAGCACTTTGAGCCAATATAGCCTCCATCTTCTGCCAGTGAATCTGTTTGTAGGTTTATTAGTTTCCTGGGACTGACATAAAAAATGTCCCCAAATTTGGTGGCTTAAAACAACAGAAATTTATCGTCTTATGTTCTGGAGGCCAGAAGTCTAAAATTCAGGTCTTAGCAGGGCCATGCTCCCTCTGAAAGCTGAAGGGGAGAATCTTTCCTTGCCTCTTCCAACTTCCGGTGATTCCCAGCAATCCTTGGTGTTTCATGGCATGTAGCTCCATCACTTCAACCTGTGCTTATCCTCCCATGTTATTCTTCTCTGTGTATCTGTGTGTGTATCCTCTCCTCTTGCTATAAGGATATCAGTCATTGGATTTAGGACAAAACAAATCCTGGATAATCTCATCTTGATCCTTCCCTGATTATATCTACAAAGACCCTATTTCAAAATAAGGTCACATTCTGAAGTTCTGGGTGGTCATGAATTTTTGGAGGGCAATATTCAACACACTATAGTGCGTTCAGGAGTACATTCAAAGTTCATGCAGTTTTCAAGTCTGTTCCAACTTTTATTTTCCACTAGGATCTAATGTTTCCTTTGTATAGAGGTGCAAGCTTGTAATAGGACAGGGATGTGTGAATAAGTTGGGCCAACTCCAATCCATGCTGCTTCCAGTTAGCTGGAGATGTGCAGAAAGCTTATTGAATGTGTCTGACTGCCGTATTGCCTGTATCTCCCTGTTAAGTTTCTGGCTAGTCCATGGACCTGTTGCTTGCCCTAATTAGAACTACAGTCTCAGGCTAGCAGAACCTCTGACCTTCCCTGTCAGTTTGCTCTGAGATTGCTGCTTATTACTAGTAATGCCACTGACCAAGGGCTTTTTTTGTCTTCTGCTCCAAATCAAGTCGGCCTCTACTGACAGTGAAGCTGCTGGTTACCTATGGCCTGCCCTTCCCTTCTAGAACTGCAGTGGCAGGAGAAGGCAATGGGAGCAGCCCTAGGCAAGAATGCCACAGATTCCCACTGTTTGCACCCAAAGTTCAGTACTTTGTCATGAGAAACTGCTGCTCAGTTTGTTCTAAGTCTTTGGGCCATTTTCAGAGACAACATTTTAAGGGAAGAGGATTTGGTGACCTTACTCTAGAAGTCTGGTACACTGATTTTTGTCTCTCCTGCTAAATTATAACTTCTTTTTTTTTTTTTTTTTTTTTTTTTTTTTTTTTTTTGCGGTACGCGGGCCTCTCACTGTTGCGGCAGCTCCCGTTGCGGAGCACAGGCTCCGGACGCGCAGGCTCAGCGGCCACGGCTGACGGGCCCAGCCGCTCCGCGGCACGTGGGATCTTCCCGGACCGGGGCACGAACCCGTGTCCCCTGCATCGGCAGGCGAACTCTCAACCACTGCGCCACCAGGGAAGCCCAATTATAACTTCTTGAGGGAGGAGAACACGTTTGATATTTCTTCAGTATTTTTATGTCTCTTTAGTGCCTAAAACAGTGCTACCACTGTCAGTCGACAACGAATAACTACATTTTACAAATATTATAGGATGCTTTCTAATAGTGTCCATTATAATATTTAAGACTGCTCTGTGAAGTGGGTAAACTGGGTCACCCCCTCCACTCCACTTCCTCACCCACTCTGCCTGCCATCCTCATTTTATAGATGAGAATTCTGAAATGCAACAAAGTTAAATGTCTCATCAAGGCACACTCAACTAATAAGTGACGAACTGGGACATGAACCAAAATCTTCTGATTTCTGGTCTATAATCTTTCCACTACTCCATGCAGAAACCATGAAGTCAGGGTTGGGAAGTGTCACTAAATTTTAAAATATAAAATTACAAAATAAGTAACAAGGGACCAAAGGTAGAGGGTGTCAATTTTTGTTCAATAAGTTTGAAAAACAATGGAAGAAATGAAATAATATATGGATGTGCTCTCCAACCATGTGGGTACCAAATAGAAGGGCAGTCATGTCCAAGAGTTGATCTTCTGTGCCCATTCTCAGCAATTCCTTGACTCTACTCTCTTCCTGGGCTGGGTCCTTAGGGAGTTAAGGGGTGTGATGCTGCAGCAGAATGGATCATATTACATGAATGTCTCATTCAAGTTTCTGTAATAAGAGCAGTCAAACTAGCTTTCTAGTTACCACTTAAAAAGTCCATATATAATGACAAGTGGATTTTAATATCTATTGCATCTTAGTTTCTCCAGATACTAACTTGCCAATGTTCTCTTTCCTATTTTGTTTAATTTCACATCACAAATACTAAGGTATAAATGATGGGATTACCTTTTTAATAAGTCTATTCTTTAGTATAAGTTGCATCTGATTTAGATTTTTTAGGGGCATAATATGGTATATACACAGTATTTCTAGATGACTATGAAAGAATGAGTTAAAATAATGATTCACTAATTGTTTATTGGAGGCCTCCTGTGCCATTGTCCTGGGATCTGGGGAAATGACATTTAAACTCTCATGGATTTCACAAACATGCAGGGCAGCAAACATCTAGATCAAGGTTCTCAAAGTGTGGTCCCTGGACCAGCAGCATAAGCATCACCTGGCAACTTGATAAAAATGCAA